>NC_081575.1:118263776-118339758 GCF_022355385.1 Mustela nigripes | reverse complement strand
GGGGTTTGTTCAACCTACGTTGTAATGTACGCCTTGCCAAGTGAGCTTTCTCTCTTCAGTAATATTCAAAGCCCAAGTAAGCAACAGGACAGAGACAGCCCGGCATGTTTGACCACCGAGAGAAGAAGGAAAAACATAAGAATATTTCGTGCCACAAAATTAAGTTGTGAAAGATCCCAATGTAACACATCAAGAGACTCTTAGTTGTCGGTGGAATTACAAACAAAACAAAACAAAGAGATCAATTCCTGCTTCTGCTTCCACAGCCATTCAGTTGTTCTCCTGTAAAAGGTATCGATCTGGGCTCATAGCTACGGCAATCACTCGTCCATTACAGCCAGCATTTATGGCTGAAAGTTCTGCTTCATCTTTCCCAAACCCCGCTCCCCAAAAAGTGCAGTATGAAATAACCCTGGTGTCAGGAGGGCACAAGTAGCTTTCCTGATCAAAGGTGAAATGGCTCTCCCGTTTCCCCTCACCGATGCTGTGCACGTGCAACATTCCTTGCAGACCGGCTCCCGAGCTCCCCACCCTTTCTGGCCCCCGACCCCTTTCTTGGGTCATTACAGAGTCACGGCTCCACGTCCTGTCTCACAAGGACCAAATCCCAAATGTGGCCTAACTGGGCCTGCCCAAGGAATCGCATGCCCGAAGTTAAACAGGGGTCATCGCTCATGGAAACATCTTCAGTACATTTCATTTATTTTTTTAAACATCTTATTTATTTTTTTGAGAGAGAGAGAGAGAGCACATGAGGGCTGGGGGAGAGGCACCCCTCGGTCCATTTTAAAGAAACAGTCCACTTGGCACTTGCAGTCTTGTAACATAGCATATAGCTTACTTCTTTGTTTTTGCCATCCATTGTCTCTCTTCCCCTGCCAGCACCCAGAGCCACGATCCTTGAGAGTCTCTGTATCCTTTACGCACTGACAAATCCATCCCAAGGGACAGCACCGGGCCTGCGAATTCCCGGCAATAGGTGCTCCATAAACATGTGTGGAATCAATGTGTGTTAAATGTGTGGCGACTTCCCATTCGTAGTGTAGGTATTTTCAGTAGTGCCGCATATAATCAGAATACGTACTTGTGCCTCTCTGGGGAATGATGACAGCTAAGACTGCAAAAAGGAAATAAGAGAAACAAAGGGCCCGCTGCTAATATCAAGAAAATACGTCATCCTCCATCCACACAGCAAGACAACAGATGACTAAGTGAAAATGGCCAAGGTCAGGTCTCGAGGACAAATGCTGGGATTTTCAGGTCCAGTGCTATCTTCATGCAGGCAATATCTGGGGTCAGTGGAATGTTTTATCAGTCCCACAGAGGCAGCAACTCCTGGTATCATCGCTCATTTCTGTAGAGTTTACAGAGTGGAACTCTCCATATTCTTTGGGTTTTGAGACCTTCACTTTCGTTACTTAATAGGATGCTGCACATAGCGCGGCATTGTCAAGAACATACTAGCAAAACGGGTTAAATGGTAGGGGACAGTCCTGTTTGTGTTTCTGGGTCTAATAACGGCATCCTCATCTTCACATCCTTAATGATTCCTCATGGACCGCAGGATAAGAGCTGATTTCTTCGTGTGGCAACCTTCGTGTCTCAGTTCTCTAAAACATTCTGTGGCCATCTATCTCCACATCTGAGTTTTCAGACCCTACCCCCTTCCAACTTCCTTTTCCCATGGATCTTTAAATATGGGGCTCCATCCCCATCTTCATGAAAAACTGAAAGAAAAGCACATTCAATAGGTCAGATTTTCATGAACCTCTGACCAATAATGACTGATTTTTTTAAAAAATGAGCAAGACCTTCATACCTGGCACTGAGTTTAAAAAGAAAAAGAAAAAAGGTAAGAAGGAGAGAAAAGCTTTTATTTGAGTTATTTCACTTTATTTTTATTGTTTGTGTTTGTTTGTTTGTTTTTAAGTAGGCTCCATGCTGGGCCTGAAACCCAACATGGGGCTTAAACTCACCAACCTGAGATCAAGACCTGAGCTTAGACCGAGAGTCAGTCCCTTAACCCACTGAGTCACCCAGGTGCTCTAAATTGTTTTATTTTAATATTCAAAAATTCCATCACCATGAATATAAAGCAACAATCACTCAGTAAGTACAAGTGCACCTCACCCAAGAGCAGACAAGGATGGCAAATAAACACACGGAAAGACCACCAGCATCTTTAGCCATTAGGGAAGTACAAATTAAAATCCCAATGAAATACACTATTAAATGGGTAATTTTTTAAAAGATTTTATTTATTTATTTGAGAGCAAGAACATGACCGGGGGGGAGGGATGGAGGGAGAAACAGAAGAGAGAGAGAGAGAGAGAGAAATAGACTCCCTGCTGAGCAGGAAGCCCTACAGGGACCCGATGATCATGACCTGAGTTGAAGGCAGACGCTTAACCCACTGAGCCACCCAGGCTGTCCTAAATGGGTAAATTCCTTTTAAATGATAATACCCACTGCCAAGGGCAAATTGTGAACCAACTAGGACTGTATCACTGGTAGTAACATAAACAACACAGCGACTCCACAAACCAGTCAGGCAGTTTTTTACAAAGCAGAACATGCAGTACGCACATGACGTAGGGGTCACTCCCCTACATACGTGTGCAAGAGGAATGAACACGCTGGTCCACACAGAGACGCAGTTACGAATGTCTACAGGGACATGATTCATGATCAGCAAGCCTGGAAGCAATCCCGAGTTCCTCCACCGGCAGGTGGATACACGAGCTACGGTAAAGACATCCACTGCGGGATAACACTATCCAGCCATACACACAAAAGGGCTCTGAGGCACGCGAAGGAGAACCGGAGAAGCCGTGAAAGCACTGTGCTCAGGGAAAGAAGTCAAGCAGCAAAGCCTCAAAATCTATTCACTTGTATGAGACTTTAGAAAGGCAAAGCTATGCACAGAGATCAGACCAGTGGTTGCCAGACACTGGGACAGGGAGAGGCCTGAGTGTAAGGGCAAGACAGCACTTGGGCAGGATTGGGATGGTGACCCCACAGCTACTCGCCACTGTCAATACTCACCAAACCGTACCCTTAAAATGGGTGCATTTTACTGGAGGTAACTTACACATCAGTAAAGCTTGGCATAAAAAATACTTCATCCATCCATAGAAAGAAACACAAGAACCTTGTTATCGAATCATCAAGCCAGAGCTTGTACTTGCCATGTATGTTTATTTGTCTATTTACAAATGATCTACCAGTACCCATATCAGTAAGTGATGTCTCACAGCAGAGATACGGACTTGGGAAAACATCTGTTATTAATGAACTTGGACATAAAATCATATTTCCCATAGTTTTCTTGGTAATTTGAATTTTTTTCCTTTTCTTTCTTTTTTGCTCAGCTTCTTGGCCGATGGGGACAATGCTGTGATGTCACAGTATGACAAAGAACAAATCCAAGCTGACCATTTCGTGGGGTTCACTTGTATATGAAGGAGTACTCTTTACTCCAGTAGGTTCTGTCTCTTCAGACATCTTTTTAAGCTACTCAAAAATGTTTCAGTGTTAGTTTTACATAAACTTGATGTTGCCTCTAGATTCACTTACCTGCCTGCGGGTAAGGTATAGTACATGCCAGTATGTTGGGTATTTTCCCAGCAAATTACCTCCTATCTTCCTTCTGACTTGGGATAGCTATCACGCAGCGTGAAAGTGAGCACTACTATTGATCTGTATGGCTGTTAATAATGCAGACTTTCTGATATCAACATTTACTTTTGATTCTTAAAAAATGTTCTAATATTTTCCTCCCGTGTGCAACAAATTGCTATAAACATCCTCTCTGGAGGTTTATATTCACCCACTTTACAGAGCCCTACTCTGGTTGGCTTCTTCTGAATGTACCTCAAGATCTTCCACAAACTCAATTTCTTTGCCAAGTCTTATATATCTTCCCGGACCCATCCAATCTGACATGCATTAGTCATGCCTCTGACTACCCTTTTCCCACGTATCTTTCCATTTATTGAAAGCCATTTTTTCCCCCGTCTATTATCAGTCTAGGACATTTCTTAAGAACATTTAAAGAAAATTCTGCCGTATTTTTTCAGGGATTTCCAGAAATGAGTGCAAATAGTCTGCTAGCCTCTTCTGGGTAATTAATGTCCTTAGTCCCACTTTTCCAGGCTAGGAGTTTTTTCGGTTTCCTTTCCTGTCACTTAATGGAGTGTCAGGATTATTATGCCCCCCGCTTTGTTTGATGACCTTCATTGTGTGGAGCTCATTAAAACTTAGGGATTCCCCATAGTCAGCTCCTGACAGGACCTATCTGCCACTTCCCATTGCTGTGTTTAATCTTTAAGTTTTATGTTTAATTTCTAAGATGTTTTGCTGTAAGTCTGAATCTGTAAGTATAAACCAGGATTTTTCAACTCATCACTATCAATATTGGGGGCCAAATACTTTTGTATTGTCAAGAGCCATCTTGTGTATTGCAGACTGCTGGGCAGCACCCCTGGCCTCTGCCTACGAGACATCAGTAGCTCCCCCCCCACACCCCTGCAGCTGTACCAACCAAAAAACATCTCAGACATTGCGGAGCATCTTCTGGGAGCTGTGATCACCGTGTCGCATTGAGAACTGCTACTATGAAGTGACCCTCTCCATTTAAAAAAACCCTGGCACCAACAGCCTGGCTGCTATCACCAATGAGAATAATGACGCTGTTAAATTTGTCAGCAGGTTGCAAGTAATACTCAGAATACAAAAAATTTCTTGGGAAAAAGGAAATACTCCTTTTCCTAGGGAAGGCTAAGAAAGTCTTTCTTCCCACCAAGAAGATGTGGTAGGACACTGTTTCAGGCATTTACTCCACTTCTCCAGAAAAGTGTCTCCGAAAGAAGAGCCATCCCTCCCAGAAACGAGCTCACCTTCCCCTCCACCTGGGGGGAAAGGGGCAGGCCGCACCAAAACCCTTCATGTTTCTATCATTTGAACAGTGGGCGGAACAATGCCACTGCCCATCTCGCAGAAGCGATAAGAGGATTACAGGAGTTAAGGTAGGCAGAGCATCGGAAACATACTATGTCGTAGTAACGGCTTCTATAAGGAGTAGCTCTTAACATCATTACAGCCAGAAACTACCACTACTCATTCACTTTCTCGTGGTCTCATTTCATATCGGTTAGTACTCACAGACATTCCCTCCAGACATTCTGCTAGAGCAATGTCACTGTTCCCAAGGTTAGAGGCTGTAAGGAGCCGATGAGGATAATGAAAGTGCAAATAAGATGACAAGGCACCAGAAGGGGGCACCCAAGTGTGCCTAGAGGAATCCAGGAGGGCTTCTTGGAGGAAGTGATAATTCAGCTGAGACCTACACGACAACAGGCTATTTTCTAGGGGGCAAGAAGAATGGAAGGCATTTCACTAGGAGATAAGACAAAGACTAAGACCGAAAGTCCTAGGGCACAAGGCAATGTGACATTTTTAGGAAGTCACTGTCAGTGAAAAGAAAATGAGGGAATTTGTGGAAAATGAGACTGAAGAGCAAGCGAGGGCCAACTCACGCCAAGCCTTGCATGGAAAGTGTAGCCTTACCCAGAATGCACGGAGAGCACAAATGTCATGGGATGTTAACAGCTGATGTGTGGGAGGGGCAGGGTCAACCAAGACCATGGGAAATACTAGGTCAAACCTAAATGAGTTCTTGACTTCAGGATTTCCCGAAACATTTAAAATGCCAAAGGTGATTATGAGTTTCCAGAAAGAAAAATTCTAAGCAGCAATTCCCAAACAGAACAGAGCTCTGAAAGGGATCCAGACTCTGAAATATCGCCGTGCAAATGAGAAGACATTAGAGACTGTTTAGATAAAGGAATTTCATTGTCAGATCTCCACATGAGACATGTCACTCTAACCCGACCACGGATGGATTAAATGGAACGGGAGTAAGCGGGGAAGCAGGAGAGAAACAGGGAGAGAGACCCCTGCAATATTCCACAAAGGATAGCAACAGGCCCAGTCAAGGCTGGGGGCAGCAGACGTGGAGAGGGCAGAATGCCCTGGAGTGGTCTTAGGAGGCGGGAATGATGTGTGGTGGGTAATGACTGGGTTGTGAGACAGAGGGGGAGGTACAGGCAGATCACCAAATCTCCACCGGAAGCAGCAGGTGACACGGTGGAACCGTCACCAAGACAGAAATGACAGGAATACCTGGTTGGAGGAGGAAGTGAGCGAGCGGGGTTCCAGCACATGGAGACTGGGGCAGTCTGCCCCTCAGGCTGCAGACGGGAAGCCAGGAGCCATCCACAGAGAAGCCCGCCGAAACCCCTGGCATGCACAGGGCTGGCTGGGAGAGCGCTGCCCAGAACGAGGAGGGGGTGATGCAGCCCACACATGCAGGACAACACCATTTCCACGACAGAGAGGAGGAGGAGCCTGCGAAGCATGTCAGTGACGTGAGAAAGCAGAGCGTGCTGCCATGCGCCCCCATAGTTACAAAGACAGAAACGGCTTCAGAGAGAGGGGAAGCTCGGAAGAACAGCAGACGTCCCATACCAGACGCTCTGACAACACCCCTCCTGGGGAACAAGTGTGGGAGCCTTGTTCAGCGGCTCTCAAAGCTGAATGTGTCTCAGAATCCCCTGGAGGCTTCTGCAAACCCATACTTGGGGAGCCCACCCCCAGAATGTCTGATTCACTAGGTCCTAGCTGATGCCAATGCTGCCGGAGAACACACCTCGAAGAAAAGGAACCCTAAACTTCCTTTAGAAATGAGGGCTGAGGAAAACAAAAATGTTTCATCGTTTGCTCTCTCAGGCCCTCTGATTCCAGAGGATGGAAGTAATTCATTTTTTTGCATTCTTATTCCAATTTCACGAGCCCAAATCTACCACATTTCACCAAACATAGCGGGGTTGACAAAACGTAAGACACATTGTTTATTTAGGTAATGCTAAGAAGGAGAAAAGGATACCAGTAATTATGAGATGTGGTTGACTGTAAGCAGCACGCTGATTTTAGAAATATGAAATCTTGCCAATATGTACACTTCAGAATTGGCAAAACGTGGCCAACCTTCTCTTCTGGGGCCATCTTGGAAAAGTCTAATTAGAAGCCTGTGCCCCAGCAGGAAATACAATTCTATGCCTCCCCTGCTTTTCATCTGGTGGTTTACACAACATATCAACATAGACCTCCCAGATCCAAGGGCTTTGCTCCTCGTAAGTAACTGGGTTCTTCACCTGTACCCCTCACAAGCATCTAATGCCACACTGCCCCGGTTCTTCAGCAGCTCTCAATACGCACATGCCAATGTGCAGGGACATTTCATAATGAGTCCTGCATTTCCCACATTTACCAAGGAGTATCAGTAGCTATACCCAGAATGTTCCAGCCCAGACAGCCTAGTACAGAGAAGATCCATTCAAAACACGCCATTGCCATAATCAGCAAAAGCTCAAAGAAAAAGAACACCTTCACACCTTTTTTTTTCTCCTCATCACCAGGAGAAATCCGCCTAAGTATATATATGATTAATTCATTATCTCTTATAAATAATCATTACCATTTATTAGAAACGAACTGCATGACAGATGTTTCTACCTGTATGTACTTTCTCAAAAGAACCACTCAAGGTAGATACTTTAATTGAATATAAGTCTCAGATGGTAGTAGACCCAACATTCAACAAACAATAAAGCATTAATTTCCAGAACATAAAATTTCTGTACACGAGCTATTTGAATACTCCCTTAGCCAGATCCTGGCCAGTCCACAGACAAAATACCTCAGCAAACCCAAAAGCACAAGTGACCCTTTCACCTTTTGTGGTACCTAAAAAAAAATGTCTCTCATTCCAGTGTACGAGAAACACCATAGGAAGTCAGAGTAAAACCCCTATCTCTATTCTTTCAGGGGTCCCACACTGCGACAATTCTCCTTACCCCTTTGGTACCCCTTGGCTCTCAGACATGCAAGTTGATCTGTCGACTTCAAAGGGATACCCCAAAGCCAGGTATTTCTGGTGACATTATGCTAGAATAAATAACTACATTTTATCTCCAACATGCCCTTGTACGATGGAACAATTTATATATGTTCTGAAAAGCTTAAAAATGGGTCCACGGAGGTAAGGTGATCAGAAACAGAGCTGGCCGTAAGTCTATCTGTGGAGACCCTTCTAGGGTCTAACCTTGAAGCCATACTTCCTCCCAGGAGACCCACACCTAGAAGGAGCCACAGCTAGAATGTTCTTACCCAGGGAGCTCCTTCCAGAGAGGGCCAATCCGTGACACACCATTAACACAGCAGACAAAGGTCAACCAAAGAAATCCCTTATACAAACAGTCGCCAACATGAAGCCTTTTTCCTGAGGAGGGTGCTTTGAAACGACAGGCGGGCAACCTGATCCCTACCTGAATGACTCAGGGGAGAGTCCAGTAGTAGCAAATCTTCCAAGAGGGTCAAAATTGCCTGTTATTTTTAAAACCTGAACCTTAAAATAATTCCAGACCCCTCAGCCCCATGTTGCATTGCCAGATACGTTATACACATGGAATTGATTCCAACAATCTGCCAAAGAAAGGGCGGAGGGGGGTGTCCTCTCAAATTTGGCAATGTCAATTTCCATATGGAAAGAGTTACTGGAACTCAGCAGAGATGGAGGGAGGGCGAGGGGGGGAGGCGTCCCCTGAGCCAAGCCCTTCTGTGCTATCAGGCACGCAGCACCCAATGCTGCCCGAGCAGGAATCCCTTCCTGCGGGGGAAGGCAGACTCTGGCAAAAGCTTATTTCATCCTTTCAGGGTGGCGTCCCACGTTCGGGGTTTTTGAGGTTGCGCTTGCACTGGCTCTTGTTCCGTATATAAGAGCTTCTTCTAAATCTGAGAGTCATGAGTCTTTCGTATTAGAGCTCTGGTATTTGGCAAGTCATCATCAGTAATCGTTTGAGCCTGAGCTACCTGCAGGATTTCAGTGCTCCCACATGTGGGAAAATGCTGACCCAACATCTGTTTTCCAGTAAGAGCCTGTTTTGACAAAATTTGAAAGTACATCTGTGTTGCCCCCAGGTGCTGGAAGGTCAAGCGACAGATCCCAGGTCATGCAGAAAACGCGGCTCCCTTTTAATTAGCTGCATTCTTCCTGGAAGGTTTCAAACGTAACTGGGCTCCAGGAAACCAGAGAAGAATGAAGTCACTACAAGAATACCCACGTTTCTCGGGTCTGGCTGGCTGGAAGACATTTCTAAAAAAGTATCATTCCTACAGTCTGCTTCTGCGTTTAGATACGGCTTTCAGGTTTCCTCTGAAATTCAGTAAAACCGCGCAGGCTCACTGAAATCATCCTCAGCCTTCCCCAGTTCACTGCAATTGCCAAATGTATTTACAAAAAGCTGATCCTATCCAAATCCTCAATACTGGACACTGTGGCCTAAAGACGAGCAGCAGCTCCTGGGAGCTTGTTAGAAATGCAAAATCTCTCTCCCCTACCTCTGAAAACCTTCCACTGCATTTTAACAAGTTCCCCAGGTGATGTGTATGCACCGATGAAGCCAGTGGACAGCAAACTATGGGTGTGCAAACCAAACTGGTACTGCCTATTTCTGTAAACAAAGTCCTAATATCGTGTTTATTTATTTGAGAGAGTGAGCAAGAGAAAGAGCACAAGTAGGGGTATGGGCAGGGGGAGAGAGAGAAGCAGACTCCCTGCTGAGCAGGAAGCCCGCCGTGGCGGTCAATTCTAGGACCCCGAGATCAAGACCTGAGACGAAGGCAGATGCTTCACCGACTGAGCCGCCCGGGTGCCCCGCAAACCAAGTTTTAGTGAGACAGAGCCAAGCCAAGGCCGTCCATTTGTCTACGCTTGCTCTTGCACTATAATGGCAGATTGAGAAGCTGCAGATACGTACCCCCTGGTGCTTCACAGAAAATGCTTACCCACTCTTGATCTAAACCTTTATTGTTGGGGGAAAGGGCGATGAAGCTAGACTCCTCAAACGTTGAGGGCATAGCAGGAAGGCACCATGACGATAAGGGAGGCAGTCTTTCCTTTTGATAAGATAACTGCTTGACTCATGACATAATGAAAATCATCAGGGAAATTTCTAGCCTCCTTCAAGTTAACTTCCCCAATGTCCAGCACCATTTTTTGCCCCCATGAACTGCCAAAGAAATAGGGTCTGCCCTTACAAAATTTACAGGCAGAGAAGATGTAGTTAGTGAACTTAACATGGCATCACCTGTACAACTAAGGAATGCATTAGAAGGACACAATTTTTTAATACACAGTCCTGCTTACTTAAGGTATATGTGATAGGGTTAAAGAGAAACCCCTAGAGAAATAGCAGGTGGGAAGCTTTTAACAGAAGCCACCACCGCCCCTATAGGAAGGGCTGACGGACAGACTCCATCTCTCCACACTTCCTTCTTTTCCCCTCCCTCTGCCTTTGCCCAACACTTGATTTTGAAGTCTACCCCTCAAGACATCTGATGAGATGCCCCCTATAGTTCTGGAAGACATGAGAAGACTTTCAAAAGGAGCCCCACCTCTGGGGACTGCCCCACATCACTCTCACTGAAGGAACCTGGCCAACACTATACATACAGGGTCCTGCTTAGGACAGCAGCTGAGGGGCACCTGGGTGGCTCAGTCAGTTAAGCATCTGTCTGCCTTTGGCTGAGATCATGATCTTAGGGTCCTAGGGTCGAGCCCCACGTCAAGCTCCCCGCTAAGTGGGAAGTCTGCTTCTCCCTCTCCCTCTGCCCCTTCCCCTGCTTGTGTTCTCTCTCTCCCCCTCTCCAATAAACAATAAAATCTTTAAAAGAAGAAAAAGAAGAAGGTGGAGGAGGAAGGGGGAAGGGGAGGGGGAGGAGGAACTGTAGCTGAGGAAAAGGGGCAAGTCCTAAGGAGGAGATCCCAGTGACGTTTGCATATCCACAGGCATGGTGCCTTCTGGGCACCTCCCCATGCAACACCACAGCCCACACTTAGCCTGCAGAGCCTGTTGCCACCTTGCAGAGCTCGGTGTCTCTGCTTAGATGCTAATGGTCTGTGGGGAGGTTAGCCTGTAGCAAACTGTAGATGATCCATCCTGATGCGCAGTTTTGGTTATTCTCAAGTAATCGCTGCCTTAGAAAAATAATAAGTACTAAAAAATTTTTTTAATTGAAAAGTCTAAAACTTTCAGGTAAGAGCCGCAGAAGTCACACCACAACTTGGATGGGCAGCAAAAGCACCTGGTGGTAATCCGTAAGTAATCATACCTCCCTCCCCCGATGCGCTCTCTCCTCGGACCCCCACTAAATGGGCAAGGAAAGAAGTCACCCTTGTGTCCAACCCAGAGCAAAGCAGAGTCTCATCTAATAATCCACGCTAGGGATTCCCAAGGTGTGGTTCCCAGCACCCCCTGGAAGCATGTGGGAAATGCAGAATCTCAGCCCCACCCCACACCTGCTGAATCAGAAACCCCAAGGGAGGGGCCCTACAGTCTGAGTTTCACAAGGCCTCCGGATGATTCCGATGCACACTCAAGTTTGAGAATCACTGATGAGAAAATCCCTTCAAGTAAGCAAAGGCACATTACATTCTAATAGATAGCATGTTCCTCTCTTTGATTTTCTCTCCCGTGTGTGTGTGTGTGTGTGTGTGTGTGTGTGTGTGTGTGTGTGTAAAAGTCTGGAGGCACCGGGGACCTTTTATCAGCAAATGAAGGGGGAGATCCACAGGTGTCTGTCCTCTGCCCTCCACTGTCCCAGGTGCTATCCCTCGTCCACCTGGTGTTGCTTTCTCAGCAGACATGGGAAGCTGAACTATTACTCAGAGCATCAGTTGGCAAACTTTGTCAGCAAAGGGTCAGAGTGAACACCGTCAGCTTTCACAGGTGTATAGCCATGGTCACAACAACTCAGCTCTGCTGGTGCTGTCCAAAAGGAGCCACAGACATAATGAATGGATGAGAATGGCTGCGCTCCAACAAAACTCTATTTATAGAAACAGGTCACGGACCAACGTGGCTCACACACTGAACCTGTTTGCTGAACCCCAAGTTAGCTGCTGTAACCCCGTGAGCTGCTGTAACAAACAAGCCCATCCATCTTGACAGCTTCTTGGAAGTTTGGTCTTGTTCCTGTTAACAATCCAGGGCAGTCCAGTATTCCGAGTGGTCAGAAGAGTTTCCTCCAAGGATAATCTGGACCCCTGGGATCCGGCCCCCTTCTTGTTCCACTCTCCCTGACCTCTTCCCAAAGGGACACTTACACCCCATCCGCAGGGATGAGTCACTACACCCCACCTCAAGGCAAACTAGTCTGAAGACGGACACCCACTTCCCAGCAACATCTCCATACTCCTGAGGGGAAAACACGGATTTTGGTGAATATTTAGTCATTCTTTTCCCAAAGAGTAAAACAGAGTGGTGGCTAGAGAAAGATAAGATGTTAAGGAAGAGCTTATATTTTATAAGGTAAATGTGATGTGCATGTTTCTATAGGTGAAAGCGAACCAAGTTACAGGGACAAGGTGAGTAAGTATAGAACCGGAGAGGAAAAACCACCACTTGGAGCCTTCAGTTCTTACTGATACATAGGCAAGAGGGCTGAGGTAAAGAAGCAGAGGACGTGTGCTCAGAGAGTAAGATGCAGGAATCTGCAATGTCCCTTCCATTAACATTAAGCCCGAGTTGCTGTGGTACTAAGATGAAGTGGAGAAGACCAAAAAATGGGAGGTCAAGTTACCAAAGGTTGAGACTAGACGGGTACTGCCTTTCTAAGCAAGCCTGTGATAAAATCCCATTTAACCAATGAAGTAGGTTGTCCAGTCTTAGCCATGCTACAGCATCTTACCACTTGCCAAGAACAGCCTCAAGGGGACCAGACAGGTCCACCATACCCAACACATCCAATCCCACTGACCAATTCATAAATTCTCTGAGATTGTCATTCCTTAACATTGCAATAGCCGCACAGTTAAACTCTCCATCTTTTGGAAGATAACAAAATACATCAAGGTTACATGACCCAACAGTTGTGAGCTTGGTATTTTCTCAAATGAGCGGAAGACTTACATCCATACAAAGACATGCGCACAATGCTTATAGCAGCTTTCTTCGTAACTGCCAAAACTTGAGAGCAACCAAGGTATCCTTCGGTAGATGAGTGGGTAAATAAACTGTGGTACGCTCAGATGATGGAAACTCAGTCCCCAAAACAAATGAGCTATGAAGTCATGAAAAGACATGGAGGATCCTTAAATGCGTATTACGAAGGCGAAAGAAGACAAGCTGAAAAGGCAACATATATACTGCACAATTCCAATGCAATGACATTCTGAAAAGGAAAAACGAGGGAGTCAGTAAGAAGACCAGTGGTTACGGCAAAGGGTTGGACGCGACAGGGAGGGATGAACAGGCAAAGTACAGAGGACTTTCAGGGCCACACAGGAGAGTCTTAGTGGAAATCCTCTGTAGGAGACAATAATATGCTTATGTGTCAGTACACAGTTGTGCAAACCCATAGAAGGTACATCAGGAGAGAACCCTAATGTGAACACTTTGGACTTTGGGTGACTACGACTGTCAGCGCAGACGCACTGACTGTAACAGATGTTCTACCCTGGGGATACTGGTGATGGGGGAGGTTAAGAATGAGTGCAGGCAGGGCGTGTGCGAGAAACGTCTGTACCTTCTGCTCAACGGTGTTATCAAGCTAAGACTGCTCTAAAAAATAAAGTCTATTAAATATGTGTGTATCAGTCTTTTCCTTCATTTATCAACATGCACATAATTTTTTTTATCTGTCAGGTGGAGCGGTCGCTGGAAGGCACTGTGGCCTGAGGGAAGGAAGGTGAAGGGCCACTCTGAGAGGAGGGGAGCCGGGGAGCACTAAGATGCACCCCTTAGCCTCCATCGCTGCCCGAAGTAAAACATGCACCAGATAGTGCCATCGACGCACCGATCGGCTTCATAGAAAGCTGGATTCGGCGTCTGTAAAGAAGTGAGGTGAAGTCTTCACGGCCTGTAAACAGACCTTCCCATGTCCCGTCTGGGATCTGGGTACAGTTCTACATACCAAAGGCCCTTGCCAACTGACACTGCGGATGCATGACAAGCTGTACTTTGAAAAAAATCATATTTGAATTGCACAACTTCGAATAAACTAGTAATAAACCAAATAGCCTGTCTCTTGGAGAGGCGGAGAGACAGAAGGGTCAGGAAGGGAAATCATAAAATAAACAAATCACCGCTATGAAAATTTATACGGCTCACTCCACCTCTGAAATGAGAGTTCAAAATAGAAATACCCACTCCTTAACACTGGTTATGAAAACAAGATGTGTCTAATCCGTGAGTTTACTGGATACCATTATCCAACCACGCTGTGTATTTTTCCATGATAGATCACGGTTTCATTTGTTGCCTCCTCCTACACAACACATATGTGAGAGAAAATCTCATTTAGATGATGTTTTGTCTAGAGCGGCTTCCTAATAAGGCAGATGCAGAGGCTGCAGTTTCAAAGGCTCACATCCAAAAGCCCAGGGCTCATTACCTGTACCTGGGGGAGCACGACACAGATGTATCCCATGGGTGTTTACGCAGGACACAAGCACAAAGTTCTGCCCGCTTGGCCAGCGCACCCGAGCAAACCGCCTCCCACCCAGCACTGCCCCCAGCACCTCTAGGAGCTGGCTGGGTGGCCAGGCAGCAGCTGTGGAAGCAGCCTGACCACCGTGCCGAGTGCCATCCTCAGACAACGCCAACCTGGGGGCCGGTGGAGACGACCAGCACAATGACCATGTAACTGCAGCGTCCACACAGCGGAGGAAGGCCTGGCAGGAGCAGAGAAACTAAAACACCCGATCCTTTGCAGATGACACAGTACCTGCCATGGGGTGGGGGGGCAGGTTTGCAAAAAACAAACAAACAACACAAACTAAAGCTTTAGTTCCATACACCATTTTCCCTTCACTTTTTTGTGTCTCACCTTTTCATTAAAAGTGCTCTCTTTTTCAGAGAAATAATTAGTGATGAAGATTCAGTACACTTTATATTTTTTTAAGATTTTATTTATTTATTTGACAGAGATCACAAGTAGGCAGAGAGGCAGGCAGAGGGTTGAGGGGGCAGGGAAGCAGGCTCCCTGCTGAGCAGAGAGCCCGATGCGGGACTCGATCCCAAGACCCTGAGATCATGACCTGAGTAGAAGGCAGAGGCTGAACCCACTGAACCACCCAGGCACCCCAATTCAGTACACTTTAAAACAGTGTTTAAAAGAGAAAAGGGGGGAGAGCGCCTGGGTGGCTCAGTGGGTTCAGCCTCTGCCTTTGGCTCAGGTCATGATCTCAGGGTCCTGGGATCGAGTCCCGCATCGGGCTCTCTGCTCAGCAGGGAGCCTGCTTCCTCCTCTCTCTCTCTCTCTCTCTCTGCCTGCCTGTCTGCCTACTCATAAAATAAATAAAATATTTGAAAAAAGAAAAGAGAAAAGGGGGCCCAAATGGATTTTGGCTTATGTAAATTGACTTCTCTGAAAAGGAAGTCACTGCAATTTGGACAGGGTAGTTTCTCCCTGTAAAACACAATCCCATTTTGCTGACTTACATGAATATTTTCAAATTTATAAAGGTTATATGTACATAGAAAGGAGAGGGCCAGCCAGCTGGCTTCAGTCGGCAGCGTGTGCAACTCTTGATCTCAGGATTTTAAGTTCAGGGGGTGTGAGGATTACTTAAAAATAACAAATAGAAAAGAAAGAAAAGAAAAGGGAAGGAAGGGAGGGAAAGGGGAGAGAAGCGAGAAAGGAGGAAGGAAGGGAGAACATTATTACATACTATCAAAATTGATGCCTGCAGTGCCTGGCTCTACTGGTAGGGCACAGAACTCCTAATCTCAGCGTTCAGTTCAAGAGCCACATCAGGAATACAGCTTACTTTGGGAAAAAAAAAAAAAAAAAAAAATCCTTAGAATGAAGGAATCTTCCTGCCTAGTCAAGTTTTTTCAAGGTGCTTCCTAATTTTGCTTCTCCTTCCCTGGCTGTAAAACTTGAAGCCAACAGAAACTAATTCTAGAAGAAAATTCTAGGTGAAATTTAAAGCAAAATAACATGAAAAAACTTCGTATTCATTAGCTAATAACATAGAAATGGACAAAAAATAAATAACCCGTGGAAGAAAACCATAAATCAGGAAGAATGCTTCCTTCTCTTACAAAGGAATCACATTCTTAAAAATATTTATCAACAATGCCACCACATTATTCCTCATTCTAAACCTAAGTACTCAACGCCACTGCCATTGTATTAGTTTCCCAGGACTTCCGTTACAAAGTAGCACAAAACAGATGGCTTAAAAAAAGAGAAAAAAAAAAAAACAGAAATTTACTCTTTCCCATTTCTGAAGGTGAGAAGTCCAAGATCAAGGTGTTGGCAAGGTTGGCTCCTGCACCAAGTGCCAGCCTCATCATAAGGCTCCCCCGCCAACAGCCTTGGCTCTGCTCGCCCACCCCACCCCTTTCCACCCCAAACCCACCTCTGCACTTCCACTGCACTGAGCTACTCCTCGACTTGAAATTCTTGATTCCTCTTCACCTGTTAAAATCCTTCAAGGGTCAGTTCAAAGATCTGTCCTCTGAGGAGACCTCTCCCACCCACCACCCCGTGATTCTCTCCGTTTCAGCTCTCTGCCTCCTGACTGCCCTGCAGCACTGAATGACTTGGGTTATGGCTACCATCTGTCTTCCTGACCACAACGGAAGTTCCCTCAGGCCACAGCTCTGTAACCCCATAAAACTGAGCTCACAGTGAACACTCCAGAAAACACCTACTGGCCGACTGAAGGAAGCAACGGATCAATGTGGCTGAGAGGAGTCTAATGCAGTTACGAAGTTCACTCAAATAATGACACTTTCTAAGAAAAACATCCATGATTTCTTTCCCTCAGTTCTTGGTCTTTGCACTGCAGAAGGACTCAGCAGGACAAATCAACAGATTAATAAAAATAGCCCTATTTGGATATCCAAATGGAAAGGGACCGCACCCCTTACAACGATGACTATGGACCTGAAACCATGAGTTTTTAGGATAGCTGTATTCTCCAGTGAGTGTTACCAACAGGTGTTTCCATGACAATACAAGCTCACATGACAACAACATGAGCATAATTGGAGGAAAAATGTCAAAGCGAGACAGGATACACCTAGGATTCCTTTGATACTAAAGAGGTCTTAGCAAGTTCTTGGAATTTATAGATATCACCGATCTTTGAAGTGCTGGGTGGGAAGACAGTCATGCCACACTTTTCCTGCTTCTCTCTGCCTGCAGTGCCCTACCTTGTCTTGCCTGTCTTGCAAAATCTGCGGTGTTTCACACTGCACCTTGTATCCTATGCCATCCAGCCTGGAGGGTCACCTGCCCTGCCCAAAACAACTTCCTGGTGCTTAAAAGCTATTCCCCTAATTCACTGCTTTGAATTCTCAGATGCATGGTTCATGCATTTCTGTTGCAAATGCCTCACCTTGACTGCAAGCTCCTTGTAGAAGAGAGACTATATCATGGGTCTTCGTATCTCTGTAGGAGCTGTCATGCATCTGTATCTCCTTACTCTGAAATGTTTCCAACTTCAGCTAAAAGTAAACAGCAGAAGCCTGAAGTTTTCAACCATTCAACTCTCTCCCTGCACCCCACAGGCTTAAAGGACTGCTGAGCAAATCAGACTGTAAATCTGAGACAGCAAGCCATCTCTCCACTGCCTAGCAGACCTAGCTAGGCCAGGTCAACAGCAATGAAGACAAAAAAAAAAAAAAAACACCATGATAAACACCATTAAATGTGAAGGCTGAAATTTTCCACTAAGGCAAAGCAAAGCTTTCCCATGACAAAGTTACTTTAAAATCCTGTTTTTATTTCTGACACGTAATTATTATTACATAAGCTGGGCTGAGTGAATTTATACTTTTTTTGAAATATAGTCAAGAAAAATTATAACTGTAATAGTAAGTGTAAATATTTAGAAGGATTAGGATGTCAAGCATTCTACTCTAGTACAATGTGCTGAAAAATTGGTTATAATACTGCACTCAAATGTGGAGACATTTATTATTCATTTGTGGATATATATGTATATATCTTTACATATGTATTACCAAGTATACGTATACATACGTATACTTATATACAAATATACATGTATATACATGTACCACAAACACAAACATATGCTTCGGTTGTTCTGCTTACTTATTTAAGATCAGTTTATTCCTTGGATTATCAGAGTTTGGACAGTGGCTTCACTTCCCACCTTTATAAAATCCCACCTTTATAAAAGCCGTAAGTCTTTGAGAAATTCCAGCTAGGCTTTCCATAGTTGAATCTCTTACTCCCGCAATTTTATAAAGTGTTTTGGGTGGGGTTTTTTTTTTGTTTTTAATATTTGAAGTTGTCTCTGTCCTCATGTTCTTTCTATGGGATCCAGTTCCCCCTCCCCCACCACCTTACAAAGTGAGTGTCCAAGCCAGTCAGGGTTTAACCATCCTTGTTGCTTGGGTTCATGGCCTTCTAGAAGAGTTGGCCATGTTATTTAGAGTTTGAGCCATAAGACAGATGAAAAATACAACTGATGACTGGTGACAATATCAGATTTATATCAAGAAGCCCACAGTGTCTTTCATTGGTATGACAAGGTAAAGTTAAGAACAACAAAGAATACCACAAAGCAATGCAACGGACAGCTATGAACTCATTAAGGAGGCAAGAAATGAAGAAGTCCTCCGAAGCAGAAGGACCATGTCTGATGAAGGAGGAGGTTATGTTTAGGCATGCAACCTTGAAATTAAGAGAGCCAACCATGGGGTGCCTGGGTGGCTCAGTGGATTGAGCCTCTGCCTTCGGCTCAGGTCATGATCTCAGGATCCTGGGATCGAGCCCCGCATCGGGCTCTCTGCTCAGTGGGGAGCCTGCTTCCCCCTATCTCTTGCCTACCTCTCTGCCTACTTGTGATCTCTGTCAAATAAATAAATAAAATCTTAAAAAAAAGAGAGAGAGAGTGCGCCAATCTTGTACCCTTCCTACACATAATGTAACCGTTCCTAGCATCAATAGGAACTTAAATCATCCTTGATTTTTATTGTAACCATCACTCCTGACTTCAAAGCTCTCCATTACAGAAGTATGGTGACCCCAAGTTATAAAATCAAGAAAAACAAGACTGCATCTTGCTTTATACGGCTTCCCCAGGTCTCTCTAGACTGGAGACATGCAATGCTTAATATGGTACACAAATATCTTGATGTGGCTTCTTCCCCAGAGGCACAGTCAACCTTCCTTTTTAGTCAAATCTCCCCTGAAGGCTTCTGTGCCATAAGCGAGCATTTTCCATGCTCTGGATGTTCAGCAGCCCAGCTCCTCTCCAGGGGCCTCCCACCAAGGAAAATGCAGCAGCCATGAAGCAGAGCCAGCTTCGTTGCAGGACCTCCGCATGCAAGCTCAGCCTCCTGTCCCACCAGTGTCAAGTTCCCTGGTTCTCTGACTCATCCGGGCTCCACGTTTTCATCTCCCCCCAAATCACTTCCTGTGCCATTTGCTGACAAGCCATTCTGGACCAATCTCGGCACATCCTGGCAGAAGTTTGGCATCTGACCCCCTCCCACCCACCCAAGCACTGCCTGTCACCACAGCAGCTGAGGGGCACTTGCTGTCCTGCAGCCCAGCCCAACAAGCCCTGCCTCATGGGGCCAATTCCAGGACAGAGGGGAAGAGACGCTGTGCAGCTGCCCAAGGAGAAACCATCACAGCTTTCAGCACGGAGTGATCAGCAACTGGCACGCTCATGCTTTCAGACTTTAGCTTCGGTATGCTCTGATGATCTCTTACTACAGAAAAGCCCTGTGGTTTGGAGGAAAACAGTATGACGGCCACACACATGCACGCGCACACACACACACACACACACACACACACACACTTCTCTTTCCAACTTATTTCCAGGAAAGTCTGAAAGCCCTCTGGGTCCCAGAAAGGATGAATGTATACTTATGTTCCATTTCAGTAGGTTGACCTTCCATGTGATTCTGACTTCTAATACCGTTAGGATAATAGGGAGAATTTCCAAACTCTGTCCTTTGCAGGAAGGCAGACAGCTCCACTGTGGGGCACAGAGGTTTGTCTCTGAAGCCTGGTGCATCTTCAAAGAGATCCTGAGAAGAAATCACTCTTGATCCCCTGTGACCTGACACTACACATGGCTGTGCTGGCAGTTCCCTTTGTTCCTAGAAACCCCAGGGTTCCTGAATAAACAGCGAAAGAGCTTCTCTCACAGTAGATCATTTATCATTTGTAACAATTTAGAATCCCTAAAGTCAGCTTTAGAAAATAACTTTGTTTCATTTTTGAATTTGAATATCAGAGTGGCAAACCTTTGAGGAATCCCCTTCCAATCACTCACTTCAAAATCATCTTGTATCTTTCAGGAAGAATCACGCCCTGAACTACACAAACACACAGGCAGGGCTCACACAGATGTTGATGGCAGCATGATTCACAAGAGCCAAAAGGTGGGCACAACCCAAATGTCGATAAAGCATGAGTGGATACACAAACCACACAGGATATATTCCATGCACTATTACCCAGCCCCAGAAACAAACAAAATATTGATAACGTGCTACCGTGTGGACAAACCTGGATGCTCAGGGAGAGATGCTCAGTGACAGGAACCAGACACACAAGGATAAATACTGTGTGGTCCCACTGACAGGCAAGACCCAGAAGATGCCAGCCCACGGAGACAAAAAGGAGGCTGGTAGTTGCCACAGCTGGGGGGAAGGGAAAAGACGGAGTCATAGCATCTAATGTTGGAGTGATGAAATGTTCTGGAACTAGACAGAGCAGCTGATTGTCCAACCTGCTGAATATACTACACCCCAATGAACTGTTTATGTGAATTTTACCTCACTTTTTTTTAGTTCATGATTTAAAAGGTATGACACAGGTTTTGCTACATTATCTCTGTCCTAAGAGAATTTATGTTTTCTGGGGGTTTTTTAAGATTTTTTTTAAATTTATTTATCTGACAGAGATCACAGGTAGGCAGAGAGGCAGCCAGAGAGAGAGGAAGGGAAACAGGCTCTCTGCTCAGCAGAGAGCCCAATGCGGGGCTCGATCCCAGGACCCTGGGATCATGACCTGAGCCAAAGGCAGAGGCTTTAATCCACTGAGCCACCCAGGTATCCCTTATGTTTTCTTTTTTGGGAGAAACCATTCAGCCCACACTGTGTCACCTTCTTAAAAGCCTCTCAAAGGATTCTAAGAGTAAGTGGTTTTAAGGGGGGGAAGATTCCCTACCCTATGGACCTAACACCCGAAAGCAAAAATAGTTGCAATTTATCTACCCCAAATCAAATAAAGGGAACAGAAATTAAGATGCACTGGTGAACCATTATAGGTGGATTAAAGCACAGGGATTTGAAATTTTACCAGGTAAAGAAAATGATATGAAGATACAGTCCCAGGCTACTGAAAATACAGCCTGCGGAGACCAGTAGCATCAGCATCACCCGAGAACTTCTTAGAAATGCAGGATCTCAGCACCACCCAGAACTAGAGGATCAAAATCTGCCTTTTAGCATAATCTCCATGCATCCCCACTGTCCACAGCCCCCTCCTTGACATTGTGCTATTTTTTTTTTTACTATGTTTTCATTTTAATTGCAGTGCAGTAAACATAAAGTGTTGTATTAGTTTCAGGTGTACAACACAGTGATTCAACACTTCCATATGACACCTGGGGTTCATCCCTGTCACCTATTTGCACCCATCCCCACACCCACCTCCCCTTGGGCGACCATCAGTGCATTAAGAGTCTATTTCTTGGTTGTCTCTTTCTCTCTTTTTCCCCCTTTTTTCATTTGGTTCTTAAATTCCACATGTAAGTGAAATAATATGGTATTGTTCTTTCTCACTGACTTATTTCCCTTAGCATTAAACCCTTGAGATCCACCCATGTTGTTACAGATGGCAAGATTTCATTGTTTTTTGATACCCAAATGATGGAAGCAGCCCAAGTGTCCCTGGACTGATGAATGAATAAAGAAGATGTGGTATAGATATGCAATGGAATATTATTCAAAAGTTGTATTATTTTTGCATTCAACAAAAAGGCCGCTATGTCCTCCAAAAGATGTCTTCACGAACCTGGCAGCACCCGGCTCCTGCCCTCCCTCCACGCCACCTAAGACCGTTCTGTGCTGCACACCACCCTCTCACCGGACCCTACAGAGGGCAAGACTCTGTCAAGCAGAGCTACACAACCTAGGGACCTGCACAGGATTTTCTAAACTCATCTTGACCAACCAACCAAGAGTTTCTTCTCCCTGGAAGTGGTTCTTTCTCCTTCCTCTGCCTTGCCCACTGATACACAGACCAGTCAGTGCTACTTCAGGCCATCTCTTACTCACAGTTCTCACAGGCAGAGTTAATGGATTGGGGCAGGCTGAAGAGAAAGACAAACAGAAGGTTTCGGAGCCCTCGCTAGCAGAAGGATGGCATTTCCGTGTTGACATGGAAAAAGCAGTAAGAAAGGCAAGTCTGGTAGAGAACCCAGAACATGAAGCAATGCTACAATTAGGTATGAGTGCTGCCCTGTAGGAGTTTCCGCTCATGGTAATTACCCCATGCCCTTCTCCCGGGAGGCTCTGCGCGTTCTGACAAGCGGATCACAGCACTGTTACGTGTGCAGATGCAAACCCAGAAATGTGGGAGTGTGCAACTGGATTATTGCATTAAATGACCCTTGGGGCTACTTTTGATGGCAGAGACTCTGAATGCTTTGTGCGTAGTGTCAGGTGCATAGAGTGAGACACATGCTTAGCTGCTCTCCAATCGCGTGATCTGACACTCAAGATTACCCACAATCTGATGTTCCTTATATCAGGAAGTAAGTAAATCAACTGGCATCTGGGAAAAACAAAGAGCTACATCTGGAGAAAAAAAACAAAACAAAACTCAGTGCCTGCTTCAGGAGAACAGATGCAATAATCATGTGTATGTCTATATGTATACATACATCATGAAATTATATGTATACATATCTATATTATGAAATTATATTACATATGATTATGTAACATTATATAATATTTATATACAAATTATAAATCTAAGCTCACATTTGTTAAAATTCTACAATTATAACAATAATATGACTATTTTACTGCATGTAACAAATATAGAATTCTATTAATATTAATTTTAACATAAATATATGTTAACGGTCATATACATTATATGTACATTATATGTAATATACATTACATATTATAGAATATAATTATACTTTATGTGGTATAAATTATATCTATATTTTATGTAACATTTGTTATATTTGACAACTATATGTAATATATATTACAGAATACATATACAATCTGTACGGTCACTAATATATTTTACTAGTACATAACATAGCCTTAAAAATTACCGAATCATAGCAACGCGTCTATATGTCCCAAATTAATTCCTGACCCATCACAGGCAGCCTACCCACCCTCTTAAGCCCCAGGCTAACACGGAGCTATCCTTAGGGTACATTACGAACTCATTCTTGAACAAGCTCACATTCTTCACCTGCCCCCACCGTTCCCTTTAGCTCACAGAAACATGTATCCACCATCCACTTTTACATGTTTAAACATAATTTTTCCACTATAGTCATCCATTAACTTGAAACCTCAAAGAGACGCAGACTCTTCATCTGAACACCATGAATGGCTCTCGAAGACTGAACCCAGTGTAGAAGAGAGATGATCAACTAGCAGATGAGAACTGGGGCACAGCCCTCTACATGTGCTGGCTCAGGAAGGTCCTAGACGGCGACCATGAGGAATGAGCCAGAGGGTGGAGTGAGGCCATGATTTTGGATGACCAGACACATACAAGACCAAGTGCACATGAATGGTCATTAAAACAGGAATGGTTTCTCCATGGGCACCATTTTGTCACGTTATATCCTATCTTCACAAGCCCAACATGTGTTCATCTGGGTGGTCTGGGGCTATAAAGAACTCACCTTCCAGATACACCAAGGGAAAAAGAGAGGGCATGGAGCCTTGCACATGAAGGTGTTGGGGGGCTAGGACTGCAGGTGACGTATGCCACTGCAGCCACATCCCACCAGGCAGAAGTCAGGCACATGGCCATTCCAGGCGCATGCCAGGGAAACTAGGAAATGTGGCCTAGCGGAGCGCTCAGGAGGAAAACAGGTACAGCGAGCCTCTGCCACAGACTACCAGCTAGGGACCACAAAGACAGGTAGATCGTGTAGAAAACGCTCATGGAGTAAAGACCTTTTATGAAATGGTTTGACCCAGTTAAGGAATATCTTTAGAACTACCACCATCCTCTCAACTCTGGGCTTGAATTATAACACTAATCAGGTTGGGGGGATAAACTAAAACCAGTGAAATGCACACTAGGAAATATATGATGAGTTGGAATTAACTACTCTACAGATGCAGTGTTAGCTGCCAATGCCATCAATGACAAAAAGAGAAAACTTTAGCTCTGAGTGCCCAGGCAAGTATGCCTGATTTGATCTCGATTCAGACCCACTTTGTCTTTTAATGTCCTGCTTCTCCCAGCATAGTCCTTAATGCTAGGGGTTAGCGAACTACAGCCCACAGAAACATCCTGTTAACTACCTGGGTTGGTGTGGTCCAAAAGCTAAAAATGGCTTTTACATTTTCAAATGGCTGAACAAAATCAAAAGAACCATAAAACATCAAGTCCCATTAAAATTAAATGAAATGGAAATTTCACTGTCCATCCATGGAGTTGTACAGGAACACAGCCACGTTCATCTGTTTAGATGTCGTCGATAGCTGCTTTCATACTACAACAGCAGAGTTGAAACCTTACAACAGACTGTATGGCTCACAAAGCTGAAAATATTTACTATCTGGCCCTTTACAGTAAAAGTTTACCAACCCCTGGTCGAAGCCAAGCTGGCTACTTTCTGCTGTCAAAAACTGTTGTCAAATACACAATGTTTTCACTTCGCAGGATGCAGTATGTTCCGTCCAAGCTTTTCAGTGTATCTGCCGAAACCAAGTAACAGGTTGGCAATTCTTCCTCTACTTCCCTTGCTTTTGCTGTTCTTATCATCAATCTGGACTACACAGGAAGCTCGGAATACAGAGCAGACACACTGCACAGGGAGGGCAGGAAGCCACCTCTGCTTTTTGACGCACGAACTGGAAAAGAGTTTGCTAAGCCTCAAAAGGTTTAAGCAGAAAAAGAAATGCTCAGGCCAGTGAATGATCTGGAAGATTTCCCACCATTTCTTCCAAGTGCTGTCCTCCATGACTATTTTCTACATTTTATTTATAAACACCACTGGTCCCAACTATAGCAGCTGGGATTCAAAACGACTTCCCTTGCCGGTAATTTATCTCACTATTTTATACACACCCTACATAAGCTTCCTAGGGCTGCCATAACAAAGTCAAAGCCAGCATTACTCAAGTCGGTCTGAATTCAAAGCCCGAAATAATCCCCACTAGTTGCCCATCTTTCCAGCACTTTCTCTACCCTAGGATAAAAGGCCATGAATCCACTTATTTCCCTCTCCTTCCCCACCACTATACAGAGACCTACTGGTTCTATCCAACATTTTCTGATCGGTGGGTCCTTTCCCTCCACCCAAACAAACTATCTACTCTCTTCTTCAATGTTCCTCACATCCAGACTCTAATTCCTAAACTCAACTTTGTTTCTCATTTACTCTTATGTATAATTGACATAACCAAACTGAGCAATAGTGCAACTAATAAAGACTATACAGACACACTTACATCTGCTAAAGTTCCGTAATTTATCACATTTTTCCTTCCTGCGTCTAACCAACAGCCTGCCCAGCAGACCCCTCCGAGCTGGCCAGACCCCCGGGCTTGCTTCTGCAGCAGCTCCATTACCACCCCCGCAGGCACGCTACAGTGTCCCCAGCCTGCTTGGCAACTCAACTTCCCCAGCGAATTAGTCAGATTACCATGGTTTAGACAACTTTTGTTGTTCTTGGTAAGCGGCTATAACTGGATGAGGCCACATACTTTTCATGAACAGTTAGGTCATTTTTGATCCTCTGGCCACTATTTACAAGAGGTCTACCAAAGACTAATCTCTCAGTTTTGCAAGTTTCCACAATGCCTACATCAATGGGCAATCACTTGATATAAACAGCAAATAAAATCCTCAAAGCTTCAAGGTGCCCCCCAAATTTATTATTATTAAGTAAATACACTATTACAACTCATCCCCTGTAAAGTCATGAGCCAACTCCTATTAAGTAGTTATAAATTCTGTTATAAAGTGATTACTCCTTTCAAGAAGGAAGAGGAAAAAAAGGCAACATTTGCTGCTAAAATTCAGAAACTGGAAGTAATGCCAACAGCTACCAAATGGTAGGCAGGTAAAACAAAGATCAAACATTTTGTAATTTAGCCAAGACCCTAATCCAAGTTAACTCATAACAATGAATTAATGGGCACAGAAGGTTGTCATGGTGACCTCATTTGGGGTTTACAGCGTCTAGATGTCAGATGACGCATACGAGACGTGACACTGGAATACTGCTGAAATAATGAACAGCGGGCATGTCTGAGATTCCTGGCATCTCTGACCTTCTTAAATTTAAATTACCGTTTAAATCCACCTGAAAATATTCAAGATAGCACTCAGTCCTCTTGATTTATGCTAACAATTTGATTATCTTTCCCTACTCTTCCCAAAGCTAACCACATTTGAATATACTGAACGGCTTAACCACCTCAACAGATTTCTGATCAAAGCAAGTGTGAAATAATTTTCCCAGCTTTGTACAGCAGAATTCTTTATGCAGTAAGTCAACAATACGGAGAGGAGATAATGCAATTCAAAGGGCGTGAAGACAGGGCTTATAGAAGAGGCATTTGCTAATATTATCATGTGAAATTGTTTCTTTTGTTTTCTTAAGTCTCAGCTGGGAGGCAGCAGCAACTGAAACAATGTTCTCCCAGTGTAGCAGGGTATTTAAAATGCTTTAGAGAATGAAATTATTTTCTAATCATGAAATCCACTAGACTGTGGAACAGCGTAAGAGAACTCACAGAATGTCAGCAGCTTTGGGTCATGCTGAACTCAACACACCGGGGAGTATGAGGTGCCCTGCATTAAATCACCTGAGGCCACTGCTGTAACTAAAGCAAGCGAGCAGCCCTGGGATGAGAGAGGGAGCACAGCAGCCCGATTTCTGGCCTCCTGGTTGTGCAGCTAACGCAGACAGAACAGCTGAGGAGCTTACCAAATGGGGGAGTGGGGGAGGCAGGCAGGGAGGTGACACATGCTGGAGAAGAGTAGGAATGTCTAGAGTTTAGAGTAGAATTCAAAATGTTCACCTGCAAAATCTTCTTAAGTCTGGACTCTCAAAACAAGGTGCTGATCATGAATAATTATAATCCCGACTTGACCTGCAGTAAACTGCAAGACTTTTACCCTGACAGCGGAGACGTGACACACTGAGCATCAAATGAACGGGCAATCCAGACACTCTACTGCACGTCCTTCACTCAAGTGTGGGTACGTAAGTTCTTCCTCTTGCTCAGCTCTGTGGTCCCAGAATGGGATCCCCCAGCCTGGGAGGAGAGAAAGAGGCCTCAGGTCTGCAAGGGGCGCAGCATTCCCCTTCGAGCCCCAGATCCCAACTTCAGCCCAAAGGAATCAGCAAGGCCTAGAGAGGGCTCTTCAAACACAGAGGGCAGCCCCACCAGATTCGATGCACGTTTCTAACAACCTCCCCTCCCCTTCCCATCTTTCCAGAACCAGCATTTAATTAAATCCGGCACAGGGAAGGTCTTCAAGACTCATCACAAGCTCATCACCCTTATATGCTACCTTTTGATTCTGGTCTCTGGTGTTTTGCTGCTACACATTTTCGTTAGTACCTGTCTGATGACCACACATCTGAGATGCAGATGGGAGGGAAGCTGTCTAGGTTAGAATCACAGCTCCTGGGTTACCGTGTGTCCTGGAGCAAGTCTCTTAACTTCTCCGAGGTTCAGTGAATGGAGAGAACCTTAGTGAGGACATCAAGGCAGGGCCAGGAAGGAAATGGAGAAAAGCCCAGTAAGGACATCACGGGGGCGAAGAAGAAAGTGTGAGGGGGCAAGCAGAGCACTGAGACTGCCTGGTGTATGAAGCATCCAAGAAATGTGGAGGCTTCTGTTCTCATTTTACCAGCTTGTCCTATGACTCATATATACGAGCAATAAATTGACCTCAGTGGACTGTAATTCCTTAAGGCACTCAAATCAGCCACTGCTGCGTTTCCATGGCTCTCTCCCTGCTAGATACATAGTTTAGAGTCTCCTTGGTTCAGATGATGCGAAGCAGAAGTAGAGAGAGTATTATTCTTTTAGGTTTAAGAGAAAAACTTAGTAAAAATTTGAAAAAAAAAAGTATGGGAAGAAATCTGAGAAAAGCTTAAGGACTAAATGTTACATCTGCAGGAAAAACATGGTTATGCATTAAGGTAAATACTGTACCACAATTCACCTGATCGTTTGAGGGCTGCCTAGAAGAACAGGGATTTATTAGCATCTGGTTATTTTTTAAAGGCCAGAGAGAGAGAAAGGACAGAGGTAGAAGAAGGGAGGGAGAGAGAGAGAAAGGAGAGAAAGACAGAAAGAATGAGGCAAGAAAGAAGAGAGAAAGAAAAAGGAAAGGAAAGGAAGCAAAGGAAAAAGAGAACAGTATCTTAAAGCATCAGCTGGTCTTTCTTTACAGACCACAAAGATGGTGGTGGTGTGGAGCCGGTATGCTTTGCCCCATGCACGAATGTGTTGCTGTTCCCACCATCTGAACAGCAGTCCGAGACCTGAGGACCTGGAGACACAGCGGCCCAGGAGCACCTCCATGCTAGAAGCGGCTGCCCTTCCCAGAAGCCTGGAACAGGCTTCTGTGGCTGCTCTTCCCAGGAGCCCTGGACATCTGTTAGCTCAGCCCTACTCCCTGCTCGCCAGGCAACAGACACCTCCCACCCAGAGCAGGAACAGGAGTGCTCTCAGAATTGCTACTCCTGTTCTATAGAGTTAGGTTCAAATAACGTCTCCTCCACAACCAGTATGCTCCTCTGGACCCATTAACTGTGAAGCGGCAATCTGGCAATCTCGGATCTGGAGACTCAAAATCCTTTCTGGTTACATAGAAACATTATAGCGAAAAGCGCCACAGTAGGAAAAGAAACAAAAACCAAAGCACAAGAGAGATTACCACAGATTATGTATCGTGACTAAACATAATCACACAAACACAGATCCACGCACACTTGTGTGCACGCACATGCATACACATCACCATGAGTATGCATATACATGTGTGCTGCACAGCTATGTACACGCATGCGATCTCACAAGTACACACACATGCACGCACGTACACACACACAGGGGCCCACTCATATACGTGTGTGCTGCACAGCTATGTACATACATGCGATCACTCAAGTACACACACATGCACACACGTACACGCACACAGGGGCCCACTCATATATATGTGTGCTGCACAGCTATATACACGCATGCGATCACACAAGTACACACATGCACACACAGGCGCCTGCGCGAACACACACGGGCCCACTGTTAAATTAAACAACGAAACTCTTAGACTGCGGTGGCTCAGATGGCTTTACAGCCTGAGTAAGCGAAACAAAATCTCAGCCTACAAATACCTCAGTTACAAAAATCAAAACCAAGAACAACCAATTGCAAGCAGCCAACGAGGCTTGAAGCAGGAGCCAATCAATAGTTTCCTTGCTTTGCTCTTGCCTCTTCTTCAAAAAAGTGTCTCCTTGAGTGCCTGTCAGGGGAGCTCTCCCAACTATTTCCAGCTTGGCTATGCCTGATTTTACACAAATAAAGCCTTAAAATTTTTAACATCTCGCAGTTTATCTTTTAAGCACACACGTGTACACACATATCCACACCACATGTATACATACAGCCACACATATTAATGTGGCAAACTCTTCCTCAGCAACTAAGAAACTGAATGAGCGGCAGATGTCAAAGGCTTCTTGCAAAGCAGAGGTCACTCTTTAAGATAACGAGCTCAGGCAGTAACATTCTAAAGACTAAGACTGTGAACTCGGTTCTCCAGGATCCTCCTGTCACTGATGGCTGCCCTGCAATGAGCTGTTGTGTGTGTGTGTGTGGGGGGGGCACCCGTCATATGTTCTCCATCCCAGTGACAGCCTGGCTTTCTCAAGCTCTTAAAAAGCACAAGGAAGGGGCGCCTGGGTGGTTCAGTGGGTTAAAGCCTCTGCTTTCGGCTCAGGTCATGGTCCCAGGGTCCTGGGATCAAGCACCTCTCAAGCCCCTCATCGGGCTCTCTGCTCAGCAGGGAGCCTGCTTCCTCCTCTCTCTCTGCCTGCCTCTCTGCCTGCTTATGATCTCTATCAAATAAATAAATAAAATCTTAAAAAAAAAAAAAAAAAAGGGACCACTCCTGCGCTCCCTGAGCAACAAAGAAACAAAATTAGATCAGCTCAGGAGCAGTGAACAGGGACGCCTTTCTCTTCTCTCTTCCCCTCTTCTCTTTACCCCAGGAACCAGTTCCTTCTGCAGGCAGGCAGGTGCCCAGGTGCTGCCCAGGTTCGGAGAAGAGTGGGAAGGCCGAGGAGAGTACATTCTATTACCTTATTCCCATCTGCAGACCAGAGTCCGAGCCACTGGAGGTAAGCAAAGAATTCATCCTTAAAAGGCTGCGGGATGCCCAAGGAGATCAAAACCCTGGTAAGCACACTGCCTTGCTCCTCCCCCTTCAAGTCTTTCCTCTTATGTAAATGTATTCCCAAAACAAAGGCCGCTGTGCTTTCCCTGAAAGAACACCAAGGGAACCTGCTAGCAGTCTTCTGGGTACTTCCGCAAACATCTGGAACATCCCTATTAAAACCCGTATCTGCAGGGCCCCAACAGGAGGCTGGGAGTGAGGCCGGATCCCCTGGCAGACCCTGAGCAGGGCCTTCAGCAGGCTTCTCTTCCTGATTTCTGTCAAACCGTTTTAGGGAATCAGACAGATCATCTTGTAAACAAAACCTAATTTTCAGAGTCAAAAGGTGAAAGTGAGAGAGTTTTCATTTTGTTGACTGGTATGGTTTTAAGCAATGAGACAAGGAGAAAGCTATGTCCATGTAGTTCTGGTGCCCAACATCCAGCGTTCTGTGACGCTTCCTGTGATTTTAACACCATTTTTTAAAAAGATTTTACTTATTTACTTGACAGAGATCACAAGTAGGCAGCTCCCAAGACCCTGGGATCATGACCTGAGCCCAGGGCAGAGGTTAAAGCCACCCCGGTGCCCCAACACCATTCTTGTTCTGCATCTTCAAAAGTTAAGAAAATGAATCTTGGTTCATGACGGGTTAACATGAAACCACAGCTATCCATCAACAGAAAGGGGAAAAGAAGCCGACGAACAGAAGCACTGCCTTTTCAAAACCGTGCACGCACACGCATGCACGTGTATGTACGTGTGAAACCCTTTGGGGCAACACACCGTTTCTACACTTTCTCATTTCAGAGATGATGGGAAAGGTTTTATTTCACTTTCCTCCAACAGTTCATGATATTTTAACAATAATCGATCATCACGATGAAGAGATAGTTCGTACTCACTGTACAAGGTAAAAACCTGGAGTGACACTGGTGTAGGAAAGGACCTCGTTTTTGTTTTAACCGCGTTCCATGAATGCGCCGGCTGAGCCACGGCGACTGGATTCGGTTAGATGCCAGTCCAGGCTCACAGGCTCGGTGCCTAGTTGCAACGCAGCGCGTGCTCTTTGACCCGCCCCTTACAACCACATTCGGGTTCAATAATGCGGTGATTTAATGCAATGCAACCAAGAGATCACAATGAGGACAAAAGCAGAACAGAATGGAGCAGGCATCAGGACTCCCTGCTATCTCCCACCTCACAAAGGTGCACACAGCTGCAGGTCAGTAAATGCCCAGGGCCCCAGCCAGCCCCCACAGAGGCTTCCCTACTCCACCTGCCCCGCCCATATGTCTATTACCTGCCAATCTCTCACTCCAGCCCATGAAAAAGACACAATGTTTCACCTAACTGTATCTCTGCATTTCTGGCTCCTGGGCAGGGTTTCAACAATGTATCTTTGCCACTATAAAGGAAACACATGTCACCGTTGATCCAGCACAGGGAGGGGGAAATGAAGCTCGAGGAAACCGGAGAGGGAGAGAAACCATTAGAGACCTAGTGTCAGGAAACCAACGGAGGGTCGCTGGAGGGGAGGGGCGTGAGAGCGATGGGGCGGCTGGGGGATGGGCATGTGGGAGGGTATGTCCTGTGATGAGAAATAGATAAATAAATACCCCCTCCCATAAAAACAGTTACAGCAGCACCAAGGAGACTGAACAGTCCATTCCACCAGTGTCCATGTCCGCGCAGACACAGCGGCCCACCGCACCCTTCCAGAGTGTCCGATCACGTCGGTGGGGAAAACGTGTGGGTCCTAGAGCTAACTTTCACTTTTTTTTTTTTTTTTAATTCGGATGTACGTTTTTTGTCACTTGCATCTTAAAACCTTGCTGGAGCGTTTCTGAGCTCTCCCGCCACTCTGAGGCTTCCGAATCAGGAAGCACTGAAAGGTACTCAGGGACACAACACACACGGAGAAGTACTTACTCAGGTGTCAGATGGGAAGGACCCCGTAAGAGCGCTTTCTCCGGGCACGGACATCGTCACAGCCCGGCCACAGGGCGGGAGGCTCTGCAGGCACCGGCGGTGGCCTCGGCTGGGTCCCCAAGCACCAAGGACCCGTTTCTGCTTCTGTGTAACCCGCGGCAAGAAAACTCGGTGCAAAGCGACAACGTGACCATCAGGCGCCACACTTTCTGCGGCTCAGCGATTTGGGAACGGCCCGCCTGGGTCGCTGTGGCTCAGGGATCCCCGTGAGGTGGCCTTGCAGACGTGCAGCGGGGCTGCGGTTATCTGAAGGCCTGATCGGGGACGGGGCTGGGGCGGGAAGATCCCCCGCAAGACGCGGGGTGGACGGAGCTGGCCAGTCCGAGACGGCCGAGGTCCAGAGGCCGCGGCTGTGCAGCGCAGAGACGGACGTCTCCGCCGAGGCTGCTTCTGTGGGTTCGCGACGCGGGACAACTGTCCTCCGCCGCGCGAGGGACCCCAGGGGGAGCAGCCCCGTGTAGGACCCGGCCTCCACAGGACCACGATCCCACCGCGGTTTCCAGCCTAGGCGGCCCGTCCTCATACTGTCGGGGTCAGTGGTCAGCCACGTGCAGAAAGCTGCCCGGGACGCGAGGGATGACCGGGCGCCGTCCCGGAGGGTGCGCGTCCCAGGGCTTCCCGGGAAACAGCTAGAGAACGGCCAGAAGCCCACGGTCGGCGGGGCGGGCTCCTGGATGGAAGACGGAGGGTCGCGCCCGAGGCTCGGGCTCAGAAACGGGCTCGCGGTGACGCAGGGCGGCCACCCGCGCCAACGTGAGCTCCCGCGGCTGCATCCAGCGACGGCGGCACGTGACGCGACCACGACGATGGGGCACATCAGAAGCCACGCGAGCCTTCGGCCGCCGATCGCCGGGAAGGACTCGGTCTGGCCGCGGGGCGCACCCGGCAGCGTCCCCTCAGGCGGGCAGCGTCCCTTCAGACGCACAGTGTCCCCTCAGGCGCGCAGTGTCCCCTCAGGCGGGCGGCGTCCACTCAGGCGGGCAGCGTCCCTTCAGGCGGGCAGCGTCCCCTCAGGCGCGCACTGTCCCCTCAGGCGCGCACTGTCCCTTCAGGCGGGCAGCGTCCCCTCAGGCGCGCACTGTCCCCTCAGGCGCGCACTGTCCCTTCAGGCGGGCAGTGTCCCCTCAGGCGTGCAGCGTCCCCTCAGGCGCTGCTGCTCAGGCCCTCGCGCCCGAGGCGGCAGCTCGCCCAGAAGCGCCCGGCTCTGCGCGTGTCTTCCACGCGGCGCCTCTGCAGCCTCCGGTCTCCGACGCGGTCTGGAAAGGGACAGCGCGCCCTGGGAGGCGGCAGCCCTCAGCCCTCAGCCCCTCGGGGGCAGCGCCGCGGTGGAGGGTGCGGCCACCCGGAGGCCCCTCCTTCCGGGCCAGTGTCCCCGCAGGGGCGTCCAGGGGCGTCGGGGGACGCGGTTCTCCCTGGTGGCGGGGCTGCCGTGAGGGCTGGGGTCAGCGGGCAAGCCCCAGGCACCGCGTCGCCTTCTGAGGCGCACGCAGTAAGGGAGCGGGGAAGCAACCCGGGGCGCTGAGGCTGCTGGGAGATGAGGCGGGCTCGCTCTGCCGCTGAGGCTGCTGGGAGGTGAGGCGGACCCGTCCTGCCGCTGAGGCTGCCGGGAGTCAAGGTGGGCGGGGCCCAGCCACCACCACCTGCTGGTCCCTGACCGCACCTGGAGCGCGAGGCTTGCCACCTGGGCGGATGGAGACTTAAACTGTTTCTCGGGTCCCCACCAGGCTGCCGTTCACCGACGCGGTGCTGGTTCTGGAATTCCCCGGGGACTTGCACTGGTCTGGGCCAAACGGTCGCTGTCACTTACGGCATGGTATCTGTGTTCGAGGTCGAATCAAGAAGTTAGGGTGCACGTCCGCTATCCCTTGCATCGAGAAAGCAAAAAGTCCCCTGCAAGCCCCTAGAACATGTCCATGCATGGCTGATTGCCCAAACAGAGGGGAGACCAACCTCAGCGACAAGGGAGGCGGACAGGAGAGAAAAAGGGCAAAGGCGACATCACGATTCGCCCCGTACCGGGGTCGTCCACAGACCCCTCATTCCTCTCGGTTTTAGGACATGTGGCTTTCTCACAATGACACGTCAATACAATTTCCCCAAAGCTTCTTTTCCAGAACGAAAGTTCTTAAGTTCCATCATGGCGGGGGGGGGGGGGGGGGGGGATGAAGATTTGATGGGGGAAAAGGAGATTAGTATTTCCACCATTTGACATGCACAAAGCAAAATGCTAAAAATAAATAAAAAAAAAAAATTTAAAGGCTCTAAGAAAACTTTGGAGCCCATGTGGCACCTACTGAACATTCCAGACTCCATCTCCTTCATTCTTAGGAAGAGAAGAATGATTTAATTTACCACGACAATGTGCTCTATTAAAACATCCATTTTTCCAGAAGCCGCAGAGAGCCTTGGGACATCATTCCAGCTAATGAAACCAAAGTTGGAGACTCCTAGAGACTGTGGGGAAACTCCTTCCTCCTGCCATCCCTCTTTCCCTGCATCCTTCCTAACCCCTTTCCATTCATCCCTCCGTTCCTCCTGCACTCCATTCCTCCTTTCTTCTCTGAGCCTAAAACACACACATTTGGGGATGCCATCTTGCAAGTAGGAGGCAATGAGCATGAGAATTAAAAGGACAAGCTCAAGAAACAAGAGGAAGAAGACAGTCTGGGACGCTGGGGAGAGTGTGAAGTCACGGCAGCAGCCTTGGACTGTGTCTGGATCTTTTGTAATGTGAGAAGAAATTAATTCCTGCTTGGTTAAAACTGTGAGCCCATTTTGTCACACGTAGCCAAATCCCACCATAACTGATAGGATTAGCCCAGTATTGCCCAAACTCATCGGGACACAGAAACTCTTTTTCCCTGTAGAATCATTAACCACATCCCACAGAATTGTTGTTCTGTTGAGCATATTTTAGGAAAGACTGACCTGGTAGCATCTGAACAGATTTAAGTGGGAGAAGGAGAGCAGCTCCCCTACCACGATGTTTTAAGGGCCCATGTGCTACTCCTTGGGTGGGTGGGTGGAAGGGGTGCCGGGGAGAAGGGAAGGAGTTTTAATGGAAAATAACTCAAAGAATGAGAATCAGAAATCCTGGAAGCATTACGTCAAAAGCGTATTAGTCACCTTTATCTTCAGAACACAAATATGTTCAATGTTATGCCCCACTGTGAAATTTATAATGTAGCTTTCATTACTAATTTGCCTTACTTGGACAAGACTGAGAATTTTTAAAACATCTTCCACGAATGACATATACTTCCCAGCTGCTTGCTACTCCTGCCTTCTTCCACCTACAATAATTCAAAATAAGCACCAGCTCTTTATGATTATTATTTTATGAATACCAATAGCATGGAAGTCAGGGAGACAGGGTGCATGTGCTGAAAAGAAGATGAGGGCTTCGGCGCTGTCCTGGAGCTGTACTGTCCAAGAGGGCAGCCACTGGCCACACGCAGCGACTGAGTACTTGAAACATCCCTGGCCTGAATTGAGAGATGCAAGCAGTGTAAAATCCACGCAGGATTTGGAAGATCTGGAATGAAAAGAAGAATGCAAAATACCCATTAGTAACTTATATATTTATTATGGGATGAAATGCTATGATTTTTGATATATTGGATCAGTTACATATATTATTAAAATTCGTTTCATCTGTTTTTTTATCACATTACTTTTCTTAATGACCCTGCTAGAATATTTAAAATTACCACTATGGCTGGCATGGAGGCCAGCATTCTATTACTACTAGATGTGTTCTACTAGAACTCTGTCCAGGCGCTCTTTTCCCATTACTGGAAATGGGAGGGAGGGAGGCTTTGGAGTTCAGTTTTCCCCACCCAAAACCTGGGGGGTGGGGGGTGATTGCTCCCAGTTTCAGATCCATGAACTGTCATAAAAGTTACCCATTTCCTCTTTCCCTCTTTTGTGTCTTAAGAAAAACAGTCTCTTGACTATTTTCCCGGAGAGAACACTGAACTTGGAGTCCGAAAGCCTGATTTGAGTCCTGTTTCTGCCACTCCCTGGCCAGGGAGTTGCTAATTTTTTAGTATCAGTTTCATATGGGAAGAGTCCATATTTGAAGTGTGTTAAAGAAAACCCTACCTGAATGTGAAGCCGGCTCTCAGTACACACAAGGTGCACTTGAAAGTGAGGGGGTTTAGGGGTGCCTGGGTGGCTCATGCGGGTTAAGCCTCTGCCTTTGGCTCGGGTCATGATTGCAGGGTCCTGGGATTGGGCCCTGCATCGGGCTCTCTGCTCAGCAGGGAGCCTGCTTCCCCCTCTCCTCTCTCTGCCTGCCTCTCTGCCTACTGGTGAACTCTGTCAAATAAATGAATAAAATCTTAAAAAAAAAAAAAAAAAGAAAGAAAGAAAGTGAGAGGGTTTATTTACAGATGCAGAAAACAGTATATGGGAAGATTATTTTAAATAATGGAGGAGAATTTTCCCAGCAGCTTGCAGCCCACAGCCTAAAGTATAGAGGCACATAATATGCCTCCCACAATGTCCACATTACTTATTTTCAATCATTGCGCTAAAGGCTGAAGCGATTAGCACTTAGGTTCCCAGCAGGAAAGGAATCTCAGTAAGAAAACAAATACCAGCCAGGTGCTGTTTAGGAACTGAGAATACAGCTGGAAAAGAAAGAAAGAAAAAAAATCAAACGTGACTCCTTCTCCTCGTGGCGCTTCTTTTTCTGCAACTCCAGAACTTCCAGCATCGTACAGATCTGTGCCATAGCAATTAGGAACAAAAGCAGTGAATGGTAGGTACACAGGTGTCAAAGTTTCCATAAACACAACAGAAAGTTCCTCTCTGTGAAAGACAGAACTTTGGAGAAATTAAATGCAAAATGTCTAAGAATTCTGCAGTGAGCTTAAGTCCTGTGATCTAAGTAAGTGGCAAGTCTTAATGACTAAGAAGACAAAAGAGGTCAAATTAGAACAGATACTCAGAGCAAGGCTAGAAGCCAAATGAGAGGAAAGTCTAGGGGACCTGAAGCAGAGAGCATAGGTAGGGACTGTGGCAATGTCCCAAACTCGGGCTTTACCGTGTTTTCAGACCTTGCACAGCACTGTGCCCAGCGTCCAAATTTGCAGGTTCGGCTCAGGAACCAACAGGTCACATCCAAAGCCACTGTCTAGCCATAACTGGATAGTCTTCCTAAAATCCTTTATACATTGCTACTTTATTTATTATTAAGCCACTGGCCCTCTATGTACTGTCCCCATTCATGTCACTCAAGGAATCACCCTCTTGTGTCGATAAAGAATCAAGTTACAATCACTGACACCTGTGTTTTACAGACTACTGAGTCCTGGGACGGCTGGCATCAGAAACACGCAGTGTCCCGACCACTTGGAAGGAGCATGGGGCCCAGACCAGCCCCTTCCCCATCTCCCTTCTTCATTCATTCAATACATATGTATTGCATGTCTCTGTTATGGGTTGGATTGCATTTCCCCAGAATTCATATGTTGAAATCCTAACCCCCAGGACCTGAGAATGTGACTCTGTTTGGAACTAGGTCCATTTCAGATGGAATTAATTAAGAGAGGATGAGAACAGAGTCTTCCCTGGAGCATTTAGAGAGAGCCTGGCCCTGCCAACACCTTGATCTCAGACTTCCAGCCTCCAGGACTGTGAGATAATCGGTTTCTGTTGTCTAACCCGCCCAGTGCGGGGTGCTCTGTGCAGCGGCCCTCGCCGACTAACACAGCCGGCTGCGGGCCAGCTCCGACTGCCAAACCCGCCCCACTGGGTCCTTGCTTAACTTCTGGACAGCCGAGATGGGCGTGACTAAGATGACTTCAGATGGTGACCAAGGACAGCTCTTACCCACGCCGCATTAGAGATTCGTCTTTATTTCGCCGCTCACAAAACTGTGAGCAGGTAAAGACTTAAATCAAACGTGAACGGCTGCGGTGCTAGTATGCATTCCATTCCAGGAATGAACGGCCGACGGGCATTCCGCTTCTCCCATGACAGAGCCTCAAACTGACAAGTCAGCCCTATTTCCATTTTTCTTCCTCGATGCACGTGGTCACTGTCCAGCATGATGCCTTTTCATCGGCAATACTTCTCCGGTATTCCTTCTATGTAATATAAAGTTAGATCTTTGCGGTGCAAACCCATAAAACCACACCTGACATATAACCTACTGAGGCAGGTGGTGAAAGATCATTCTTTTCGTTGTATATTGTTGGGCATTTTTTGGAAACTTTAACAAGAGTAGAGAATGATATGAATGAAAAGTAAAAGTAGAAAGTTGGGATGCTTTATGGGCTGACAATCCCCAAAGGAATGTACTAAGGTACATGTTTTTGTTTTAAGATTTTATTTATTTATTTGACAGAGATCATAAGTAGGCAGAGAAGCAGGCAGAGGGTTGAGGGGGCAGGGAAGCAGGCTCCCTGCTGAGCAGAGAGCCCCATGCGGGGCTCGATCCCAGGACCCTGAGATCATGACCTGAGCCGAAGGCAGAGGTTTAAGCCACTGAACCACCCAGGCGTCCCAGTACATGTTATACAGATTAATAAATGGATAAAAGATATTACTGTAGAAGTACACAACTGCTTGCCTGGGTAAAGATGCTGGGGGGAGTCTTTTATGGCTTAATCTGACTACAAAACTTTAGAATGTATAATATAGTCAATGTCAAACTAAAATGATTTTTTTTGATAATACACTTTGACCATTCATATTTTCCCATTGCCTCAAATACTTCTCTACCAGAAAAATAACTTTTCTGTGTATGTAGTTGGATACCAAAGAAATGATAAACAGATAGATGATAGACAGGTAGATAGATAGATAGATAGATAGATAGATAGATAGATAGATGTAGAGAGAAACACACAACTGTATCATAGGAAATAAGGTAGAGAAAACTTCTAGATTACATAGTCAGTTAGGGTTTGTTTTTTGTTTTTGTTTTTACAGTTAGTTTTTCAAACTGTCTTCCCCAAGTCATAACGTGCCTCTTTTTTCTAGTGGGGCACTTGTCACTCTGTCAGGACAAGTCCTCCTCGTTCTTCATGGGACAGCGCTGCCCCAGCACGGCAAGTGTTTGGCATTCCTGGACCCTGCCCACTGCACTTTCCAAGCCTCCGTCGTTGGGATGACACAAACGCCTCCTGCACACTTCTGAGCTCTCATCTTGATCAGTAGTTGCTACCAAGCTAACCAGCAGGTTTTTCCAGTCTGCCCAGTGGTGTCCAGTTCAGGTGTCACAGAAAAATCCGGATTGGGTGGCATTGCATAAAAATGCATTGTTTGGGGGGTACTTAGATGACCCAGTCCGTTGAGTGTACAACTCTTGGTTTCGGCTCAAGTCATGATCTCAGGGTTGTGGAATCGAGCCCATGTCTGACTCTGTGCTCAGCCCAGATAGAGTCTGTTTCACATTCTCTCTCCCTCTACCCTCTCCCCAGCTCATGGTCTAAACAAATAAATAAATAAATCCTTTTTTTTAGGAGAAAAATGCATAATTCTCCCACCAGCATTGCACCGAAATGCCCAGCTCTCTTGAATAACCAGAGCATTTGCTAGCAACGGGGCACACATTCGCACACGGCCACTGCCTGGGGGACGGCCAGCTCCCCTCCACTTCACCTGGCCTGCTTTCCCTCTTTAGGGTACCTTTGTGGCCCGTAGCACATCTAATTTGACACCTAATTGTCGGATTCTGCCTAGAGCCCAAATTGATCACGGATGCCTGGGTCCCCAGAGATGTGATGGACTTCTGTGGGATGAGGCCTGGGCAGCAGGCCTTTTTAAAGCACTCCAGGGGATGAGAAGGTGCAACCAGGACTGAGAGCCCTGCTGAAACTCTGCGTTAATCCAAGGGTCCACTGACAGACAGCACCAGCATCCCCCAGGCCTGCTGGAAGTGCAGAGCCTCAGGTCCTGGCCTGGATCATGAGAGCCCCCAGTGATCAGTAAACATGTTATAACACCACTGATGGAAGCTGGTTCTTCCCGCGACTTGAAGCAGCACCTCCAGGGGGATGACTTTCAGGCAAACTTTCCCTGATAGGGCACACTGTGTTTCAACTGGGATTACATAAAACTGCGGTGACTTTCCATCCAGGCTTCCTGCCGGCTCTGACTGGAGGAAATGTGCTCACAGTTTTGAGTCTGCAGGTTTTCTCCATTTCCTACATTCACGGAAAATGTGTCTTGTAGGACGCTGTTGTCTTCCTCGGGGCTGCCTAAGTTTTCTAGGAGACAATTCAGAACGAAGCTGCCACCATGTTCCTACAGAAACGAAAATCCACTTTTTGGACTTTAAAAAAAATTATGATGTATTACCTCTGTTTCCTGTTTCGTTTTGTCTCGTTTTTCCTCTTTCTGGAGCTCCTACTGTTTACATATTGGACATCGTTGAGCGGCCTTTCTCGTTTTCTTATCCTTCCTGTTCTCCATTTCCTCGTCTTTTTTCTCTACTTTCTGGAGAGTTCCTTAATTTCATTTTCAGTAGTAAGTTCTTTCCGTGCTTACGCATATCCCCTTGGCACATACATTTTCACGTCTCCAACACGGTCTTCCAACTGCCAACACCCAGCAACTGTCGGGCCTGGGGACTTCTATGGTGACAGTCTTCTACTGGGCTTTTCAGAGCAGCAAGCTATAAACACCAAGGAACTATTCTGCCTTGGGAACAGCCTCCAACTAATAACTGAGTGACTCTTTCCACTCGGCACACTCCTTGGACATCCAAGTTGCTGTATCGATAGTCTGTTCCTTCTCATTTCTTAGCTTATTCCATTAAACGGATGGATCACAGTTGGCTTAACCATTCGCCTGGAGAAGGACACCAGACGTTGCTTCTTTCCACTCTGGAGATATTACAAGTAAAGCGTCCATGAATATTCATAGATGGATCTATGTGCGGACATAAATTTCATCTGTCTGGGACAAAAGCCCACATGGGCGATTACTGGATCATGTGGGATTTGCATGTTTCGTGGTGCCTGGTTTGGGAGCTAGAGGGCTTTGGACTTCAGCCAAGAGCAATGGAAACGATTCGCCAACTTTGGGACAGATAGGACGCAATCAGCCTATTACTAGATGAAAAGTAACAATTTCACGTAATATAAAAACTAAACTGGACATGAAGAGTTCAAGCAACACTGCGATCATGAGTAGAAGGAGAAAGGGCGTGACCAGAAGAGAGTCGCTGGGAGTAGACAGGAGACGTGGATCCAGGGAGCAAAGTTCTTTGGAGTCTTACAGGGTTAAGCCCGTAGTTGGAAAAGGATACCCTTGCAAAATATGACCCTTTGGACTTCTTCAATCCCCAGGAGGATATTTGAGGAGAAATATAAACAAAGCAAAGCAGAAAAGTAACTTGTGCTTAAATTTATTTTTAATTAATGTGTCCATTTAACATTAAAAACGATTCCCATAAACAAAACGAAGGCTTAAATAATAGCTGAGAGAAAAAATCTCCACCTCATTTTTTTCTCTGTCTGCAGCCTCTGTGTACTGCTTTTAATAAAATAAAACATGATGTGCTCCTGTGGGTAAATTATGATTTTTCTCCTAATATATTCTAATTCAAACTATTTTCAGAGCGCCCAATCTGAAAATTGCTCCCATATCTATAAAAAGCACATGTATTTTGAGAAATAAAAGATGAGAAACAAGAAGAAAAAGATACTTTAAAAAAAAAATCTGCAGCCTGTCTGGTTACAGCTCGAGCCAAGAATCTGATGTCCTGAGAAAATAATTCTTTCCGACAGTTTTAGAAAAGGAAGAACCCAGATAAAAATAAGCCTCTAGCAAATGGAGCCTGGACAAGAATGCCTTCCCCCCCCCCAAAAAAAAAATCCAATTAAAAATATATATTATCTCACTTGCATATCTTATTTTGGGGTACCTTAAAGACAAATTATTATTAAATCCTTTCCAAGAATTGTCCAACTTTATCATAACCCCTATATCTCCTTGCAGTTTCTTTTTTTTTTTTTTTTTTTTTTTAGATTTTATTTATTTCAGAGAGAGAGCATGAGAGGGGGAAGGGTCTAAGGGAGAAACAGACTCCCCGCTGAGCTGGGAGCCTGATGCAGGACTCGATCCTGGGCTCCGAAGGCAGTCGCTTAACCAGCTGAGCCACCCGGGTGCCCTCCTCGCAGTTTCTTACTGCCGAGGTCAAGTTTGTGGTGGGTAGTGGCGTATTTTTGTTTTGTTCCATTTTGTTTCTTCACAACAAATCCTGAGAGGTGGACAGGAGCCCCACCATTCCATTTTTCAAACTTGGGTGTTCAGGAAAGCCAGTTTCAATAAAGAAAAAGAAAAGGAAAAAAAAGGCAAGCAAAACCAACAAGGAAACAGAAAACCTGTAAAGATACATTGTCACTCCATTTTGCAAAGGCAGTAACACCCTGGATGAAAACTGGTGACATAAAACAGCTATGAGTGGCCCCGGTCTTAGACACTGTGGACCCCTGAATCTGGGTATTGCTTTCCCTGTCTGAATCTTTGTCTCCAATTGCCGCTTTCTCCAGTCTGTTCCTCTGTTCTGCTACACAAGGAACGCAGGGCTCTGTTCCAAGGATGACTTTAACGAAACATGAGGCCAAGCTTCATGGGGTAAAGCCATCTCAAAACTCGGAAGCCACTTCTCATGAGGCTATATCAGGTGCGTCTCCTAATACCCCAGAGCAGGCATTGTGGGGTTTTCTGCCATATTTAAAGACCTCAACATACTCCTTTCAAGGCTCCCAATGGTGGAGAGACTTTGTGGAATCAGATACACATTAGAGTCCTCTAACTCACTTATAAATCCCAAATTTCCCAGACTCCTCTCCATATGAACACATTCATTATTGAACCATAGCACATACACATGTACTCTGTTTCTAATGACCTGTGCCCTTGAATTACCATTATCGGTGTTAAGGTCCTTACGTATGCATAACCTCCAGCCAAGCAAAGGAGAAAAAGAACAATTCCAAGCTTAAGAATGACTGCATACATGAAAGCTTTTAAATCTTTATCCGTTAAAAAAAAAAAAAAAAGTATCTTTAAAACTGATCTTTTGGGGGCACCTGGATTAAGCCTCTGCCTTCCGCTCAGGTCATGGTCTCAGGGTCCTGGGATCATGCCTCACATCGGGCTCTCTGCTCAGCGGGGAGCCTGCTTCCCTTCCTCTCTCTCTCTCTGCCTGCCTGTCTGCCTACTTGTGATCTCTGTCTGTCAAATAAATAAATAAAATAAAATAAAATAAAAATAAAAAATAAAAAATAAACTGATCTTTTGTTCAAAAGTAGACCACATCCATGGTTGTCAGATTTGTTGTATTTGAACTCATCTCTTTGAACCTTGCATCATTTTTGTCTTTATATTTAAGTAGATCATGTCCAGTCCTGGTGTTGTACTAAACACATCCTCAGATGTTGGTTAAAACATATAAGTATGTGCACCATGGTAGCCAGCCTCCACAACGGCCCCCAGTGATGCTCACCAACTGGGATTCATACCCTTGCATAACCCGCTCCCACGCTGAACCAGGACTGGCCCTGCACCAAGAGAATACAGTGCAAATGAGAGTGTGTGATCTCTAAGCTTCCACTCTGGGCTTTTGCATCACCCACTCTGTGAAATGTCATCCGCCAGGCTGGGAGAATCCATACGCACCATGTGAAAAGGCCAGGCAGAAAGGGATGAAGGTGTCAGGCAAGTGAAGGAGCTGCCTTGAAAGCAGATCCCAGCCCCAGTTAAGCCTTTGGATGATGGCAGCCCCTGTCAACAAGGGACAGCAGACTCCTGAGAGACCCAGAGCCACAGCCACTCAGCTAAGCCACTCTCAAGTTCCCAAGCCATAGAAACCCAAGAGAGGAGAAACTAATACCATTGTCTTAAGCCTGCTACCTTCTGGGGGTAATTTGTTACATTCAAAACCATACTAATTTGAACATACGTATGTATATACATAAAGAGCACAGATTCCCGAGAAAAGGACTCAACTCCAAGCAGAAACAATTTTTTCAAGGCATCTACCCTTCCAGCAGATGTCAACCCTTCCAGCAGATCAGATAAAATATTTTTTTTTACCGTTAGTCTTAAAAATATCAAGAACCAAATATGGATATTTTGCACATCAATTAAATATTTACTTCTGAGAACCACTGTCCCTCTTCCTGCAAAGTTCCTTCTTCTGATTAGGCTCTGATAAAGGGAGTAGAGATGGTCTCTATGGCTCTCCAGAATTTTCCATGAACATCTACATCACTTGCCAGCAACCCATGTGAGTTGCGAAATTATATTTTTAAATAATCTAAGTGATAAAAAATATTAATCAAACTGATACTACATTGAGGATGATTTAATTTTTTCTGCAAAAGAATGCTTGATAACTTAATTGAGTTCAAGAGAAAATATTGAGATAAAACTGTAAATGCTCTACCAAATATTTGCATTGGAGAAGGGTTAAACTCACGTCTTCTCTTTACTCTGTGTATGTAATGGACTGAATATTAAAGGGCACATGATGAATTTAAGACTATACTGAATATGCCAACAGACAAACATATTTGTTTAAGAAACAAATGATTTCTCTCTTTACAGAGTCCTACCAACCAGACTTGCTATACCTTGCTACATGTTTCCAATCTTACTAAGTCTATGCCAAGATGAAATTCTTATACGTTTTAGCCAAACGTATCAAATTATATTCATGGAATCAAATATATGAGAACTCACAGATAGGCGAATAACTCAGTTCATGAAATTATATGGGCAAATCCAATATTCAGATGGCGTCTAACGGGAACACAGTCTGTTATGCACAATAAAATTTAAAACAAAAATTAAGAAGGTTCTCCCACTGTAGTAGGGAGTTTCCCAAGCATGGAAAACTGCCTTCTGTATTCTGGGTAATTACCCAAAATATGAAATGTCTATTTAATAGTTCTTTCCTCAGCCAGACATTTCTCTACCCACAGCCACCACGTTCTCATTCCCAAGTCTACTCTCTAATTTTATAAGGAAATATCCTGGGTGGGGGCGGGGGGAGGAGGAGAGAAAGAAAATTTAGTCAGTAGCTATCCTGCTTTCTTGTTTTTCCAGATTTTATTCTTTACGTCACAGGAAAAGGAGTGGCTTTTTGTTTTTCCTTTTTCTTAAGTTTACTGAGCACTTTTTTAAAAAAAGATTATTTATTTGAGAGAGAGAGAGCATGAGTGGGACAGGCAGAGGGAGAAGGAGAGAGAATCCCAAGCAGACTCTGTGCCGAGCCCAGCGTGCAGCTCAATCTCATGACCCTGAAATCACGACCTGAGTCGAAACCGAGAGTTGGACGCTTAACCTAAGGTTCCGCGCAGAAGCCCCTACTGAACACCTTCTCTGACGGCTGCCGATCTGAGCGTTCAACGATTCCGTTACTACTCCTCGTTAACTCCCCAGTAACCGTGTGGGTGGTCCCACCTTTCACAATGAGATAACTGAGCCTGAGAGAGAATAAAGAAAGGCTGCCCCAGCCATACAGGTAGTCTGAGGCGGGACAGGGATCAAGACCGTGACGTCTGACACCAGAGGCGATAGCCTCCAACACTGCTTTCGAGCCATGTTCATTCTCGTGAATAAAACCAGCCATCAAAGGCATCTGTTCTCAGGGGCTTTATGAGAAGCTGTTTTATCATCTATTCGATGGGGTAGAACAGAGTGGAATTCATAAGGAACATGGGAATTCCCTGCACAGGTGTTCTGTACGTTACACAGAGTCCCTCAGACCTTCCAGAAACCTAACAGAGATGGCAGGGACACCACTGTGTGTGATTAATATGCAAAGAAGTACAACAAAAGGGGGTTTTCTTGACTTACAAGACTAATTGAAACCCCACGTGCTTGTCTAATTCGACTACGGCAAGAGATTTTCAAAGCAAAGCGCCTTTTAAGGAAATGTGTGTAGTCACAGATTCGGACCGATGGGCTGGTGTCAAATCAAGCATCATCAGGACAGGCTTAGTGCTTTTAGTCCCATATTCTGCAGCATTACGTATTCCACTGTCCATGGTCTTCACCAGTTTTCAAACAAAAGACACGCAGTGGCCAATCAATTCCTAAAATATCAATCAGTCATGCAACTTGGTATCAAATACATAACTAGGGAAAGCTTAGCAATTTGTACCTTGGAAAAGGAAGCTTGCTCTGCTCATGGCAATCTGTCTGCTGGAAACTCATACGGTTGTGGAAGAGTCAACAATAAATTCATTTCTTTTTATGCCAGGGACTCCGCTATTCATTACTAGAAAGATTTATAAAAACTCACAGAGAAAGGGATTCTAATGAATGTCAAGAGTTAACGTGATTGCTGAGGAATTATAAAATCATCATTCTGCTGTATGGATGAGGGAGTCTGAGACAGATCATTACACCTACGCAAGGTCCTACCTTTATTGTGTTCGTGTCTTTGTGGAATCACTCAGCGAGCGCAACCCAAGCCAGCAATCACGCTGTGCGGCCGCGTTACTCAGCCCGTGCAGGTGATAGCAGTGTTAGACCATGGCAAAGCCATATCAGATCCAGGTCTCCTGACTTCAAGTCAAAGACGTCCCGAACAACCGGAAAGGTACCTATGTCCACGAGAGCAGGTGCGTAGCGGAGCCTGCCTTTATCCCTGATGGCAGTGTCCACGGCCAAAGCACCATCGCCACAGCCACATCGTGGAGGCCTCATTCGTTCCAACAGCCACTGGGAAGTCCAGTAACTTCAAAACCACCTAACAGGGAGTTCTGGAAAGGTAAAAGATATGCCTCGATTTCTTCCAACTGATAGCAGGTGGCACAGGAGTCGGTTACGGAGACCAGAGTCCGGGCTCCGTGGAGATGGACTGAAGGAGCCAAGAAGGTTGTGTTAGAAGGTTTCCATTGCGACGTTTTACCGTTCGGCAGACACTCTCCTCCTCATCCTTTTGACAAGGACCATAGGAAAGAGAGAGGAGAAATGAGAGTCATCGTGGCAAAAGCTGAGGTAAAAATGGCCCACGTTCGGAGATCGACCGGCACGGGCACGCGGAACGCAGATTCTAAAGAAAACAACTGGTTCCCGGCTGGGACTCAGAGCATCCTGACTCGTGATTGGCAACCATATTAAAGTCAAATAGGAAGACAAGAGGCTAAAAATAGCACTGCAACAACTCAACAGCACGTTGGATGCGTGTAATGTTGCTGCTCTTCGTGAGGAGTCAGCCCTCCGTTTCTCCCTTAGCATGCCTTCTCCGCGAGTCTGTGTGCGTCTCTCTCCGTTGGTGAGCTCCGAGGGTGCAGCCATCAGCTATACCGATGAATGGAAGCGCGTGTTGGGAGGAAAGAAAAATAACAGGTGGGTAGGAAAATTAATTTAGACATCTTGGGGATTTAAAAAAAAAAAAAGTCGGGCGCCTGGGTGGCTCAGTGGTTTAAACCGCTGCCTTCGCGGGACGCCTGGGTGGCTCAGTTGGTTAAGCCGCTGCCTTCGGCTCAGGTCATGATCCCAGAGTCCTGGGATCGAGTCCCACATCGGGTTCTCTGCTCAGCAGGGAGCCTGCTTCCTCCTCTCTCTCTGCCTGCCTCTCTGCCTACATGTAATCTCTCTGTCAAATAAATAAATAAATAATCTTTTAAAAAAAAAAGTCCCCCCCTCCAAAAAAAAGCATTGAAATTCAAAGACAGAAACTGCTCTCAGCGGAACCCAGCCAACAAGAGAAATTGCAGTTAGACGGTTGCATCAAGGAATCTACCTGAACAAGGAAGCAAGGAGTTAAAAATTAGTTTAAGCAAAGCAATATCGAGAGGGTCCCACATGTATCAAGCTGGAATTCTAACAGAAGGAGAAGGAAATGAAGACGTGAAGACAGTGTTTCACAGCCCAGATCCTTCCTGAATCATCCTGGAAACCTTTCACAGCTCAACGAGTTTCTTAAAGCGAATCAATGGGAGTTTGTAAGTGCGGGTTTCCATGATTCTCTGCGCTTTTCCTAAATGACTAACCTCTACCTAACTCTTCAGACTTTGCAAAGGTTTCTTCACTTATGGTTTCACTTAATGCTCTCAACAGCCTTGCGAGACGGGTATCATTAGACCCATTTCTCATACGAGAAAACTAAAACTCAAGAGGGAAGTATGGAACCTTTCCCACAATCCCACAGTTATAAAAGAGCCTGGGTGCATGCAACAGCGTTAAAAATTTTTTGGGTATTTCTTCCTTCAAAAGGTGGAGCCCAGTTCCCGTCCCCGGAGTGTGTGATTTTGCTTCCAACAAATAGACTAAGTGTGAGATGAACATATCTGATTTTTAAGACAAAGTCATAGAAGGCAAGATGGCGTCCATCTTGCTCGCTCTTGGATCACTTACTCTGAGGGAAGGCAACTGCCATGTTGTGAAGATACTCCAGCAGCCTGTTAAACGAGTCCACTTGGTGAGGAAGAGGCTTTCTGCCAAAATGCTGAAAAAAAACATTCGCCTTCTACCAAAAGCCATGGGAGTGAGCCACCATCCAGCCTCAATTAAGGCTTCGGATGACTTCAGCCAGGGTTGGAATCTTCACCACAATCTCATGAGACACCTTCAGTCAGAACCACCCAGCTAAGTGGCTCCCAAATTCCTATCCCCCAAAACTATGAGATAATAAGCACTTGTTTTAAGCTAGTAGGGAGTGATTTGTTCCATAGCCATGGACAACTGCATACACCAGGAGACACACCCAAAGGTCTTGACCCTGAAGCCTGTGTCCTTTTACTTCCCACCACTACTTTTTCCATGACTTTTTGTACAAAATCAAGATATTTTGGCTCACTCAATGTATATTGTCCTGTCCCTTCAATCTTTGTCAATTATGTCTCCTCTTCCTGTGCCTTTTATAGGAGTTCCTATATTCTTTTTTTTTTTTTTTTAAGATTTTATTTATTTATTTGATAGCTAGAGATCACAAGTAGGCAGAGAGGCAGGCAGGGGCAGGGGTGGGGGGTGAGAAGCAGGCTCCCTGCTGAGCAGAGAGCCCGATGCGGGGCTTGATGTCAGGACCCTGAGATCATGACCTGAGCCGAAGGCAGAGGCTTAACCCACTGAGCCACCCAGGCGCTCCTTTTTTCAAAGATTTTATTTATTTATTTGACACAGAGAGAAAGAGACAGCAAGAGAGGGAATGCAAGCAGGGGGAGAGGGAGAAGCAGACTTCCCACTGAGCAGGGAGCCCAATATGAGGCTCGATCCCAGGACCCTGGGATCATGACCTGAGCCGAAGGCAGGCACTTAATGACCGAGCCCCCCAGGCGCCCCAGTTCCTATATCCTTGAGGCACCGGCCCCCCTTTATAGACAATGAGTCCCACACAAACAGGAGACAGACCAGTTTTAGTCACCAGTGCATCCCCAGGACCAAACTGAGTGTGTAGTAAGCAGCAATACTCAATATATATTTTTGAATGCATAAATATCCAAAGCACACATGATACAACAAATCTGCCGGTGGAACATTACTCTCATTTTATCTTGAACGAGAGAGAAATGAATACATCTTATATCAGAAGGAAGAGGGCATTCTGCTAGAGTTATCTTTTCATTTTTTTTATTGATCCAAGCTCCCCGTTTGAAGTGTGTTTTATTCTGATAAAGGAAATACTTTGAAGAACAGGATATATGACTGTTTTCCAACGACATCCGAAAATCCCCAGGGCACGTAAAAATAAGAATATTTTCCTAATCAAAAGCGTCTGGTTCAATCCTCCATGAGTTTTCTTCACTTCCTTTCCAGACCGACTGGAGGGTTCGGGCAGCAGGCCCTCAGACGGGAGTGGCCGCGCCTGCCACTGACCTCACCCCAACCCCCGGCTGCAGAGCGGGGCTGGAAGCACAGGCTGCCGACAACATTTGTACGGGCAAGTTAGTTATTTGTTCACACATGAACAGTAAATCAACATGTAGCTGTAAGTTGCAACGGCTTGTGATTCTGTGGGAAATGGCCAACCACCCAGATTTTGCTTCACAGCCAGGAAAAAAAAAAAAAATTAGTAATAATGTGTGAGAGGAACAAAATGCAGGAAACATCGATCAGACACGACTGAAAAAAGAAGTCCAAGAAAGAAATAATGGTGCTAACAGCAACACACCTTAGATCAAAGAGCAGACGTTTTTATAGTAACCACTAAGACAGGAGGCAACATCACATGCACATTTTTAATTCAGTCCTCGCTCCTTTCTTCGGCATTTTATCATCTCAGCCACTGCGGCCCGCTAGATCTTTCTGCAAGGAGAGAAATGTCCTGTGCAATCTAACACAGGAGCCCCTGGCCACGCGTGGTTGCTGAGCGCTGAAACGTGGCTAGCTAGCTGGACTGAGAACAAAAAAAAAAAGTAATATTTATTTTTTTATTATAATAACTTTCATGAGTTTATAACTTTTTTTTAAGATTGTACTTATTTATTTGAGAGAGAGACAGAGATAGTGACAGATAGCAAGAGAGCATGAGCAGGGAGTGGAGGGAAAAGCAGTGTCCCCACTGAGCAGGGAGCCCGATGTGGAGCTCGATCCCAGGACCCTGAGATCATGACCAGAGCCAAAGGCAGAGGCTTCACCGGCTGAGCCACCCAGGCACCCCAACTCTGATTAGTTTAAATTTAAACAGCCACATGTGTCTAGAAGCTACGGTATCTAACCACACAGCACCAGAACTATTTCCCACAGAGTCTTGGAATATGGGCACTCGGGCTACCGGAGGAACTTCGGTTAAGACAGGCTGAACAGCATGACTGCTTGCCAAGGACAGCAAGAAACTCGAAACTCAAAAAACTCAAGCTATTTTTAAAAGGTGCTCGGGAACCCTACTGTTCCACTATTTTCCGGAGTTTCTTACGATCGGCTCCGCACACAAGACATGAGAGAAGAAAGAGCAAAAAAGAAAGCCCGCCCAAGTCCTGCAACCGAAGTTCCTGTCCCAGCAGAGAAAGAGGGCTCGGTCCGTTCTACGAGAAAGACCACCGCAAGCACCTTCGGGGGGGCAATGGGGCAGCAGAGTGACGCGAAGAGCTGCCTGGGACAGAGATCGTTGTCAATTCACAAGGGGGTCTAGCCGGAATGCAAGAGAGCCTCAGAGGGTGAGACAGCCTGAGCGAGATGCCCAAGGAGCACAGTGGCTCTCTCACTGTTTCCTTCTGTCTGGGGAGCAAGTCCAAACTCAGCGGCCTGTAGAGCAAGCAGCAGGCAGCCCCTGTCCCAGCCTCCCTCCCATTACGCAGAGACCTCCTTGCCCAGGGCAGATCTGACCGTTGCCTGCTGGCCATTCTGCGTCTTCGGCGACGGGCTCTTCTCCGGCTTTCTGCGGGCCTCCCAGACTGCACGCGACCAAACGGTCCAGGGCCAGGCTGGCGAACAGCTGGAACCTCGTCCCCTGCTGGCAGGAGTGTGACCTGACACGACCAAGCCTAAAACTGTTGCCTAGGGACCTACTAAACCAGAGCGCTCCCACTCTTGGGTAAAGGCATACCCAACGTGGACATCTTTTCACCAAAAGACATGCACTTCGATGTTCATGGTGATGTTATGCAAAGTGCCGTGAAACTGGAAACCCCGCAAATTCCAAACACAATGCAGGGGGGGAATGCGGTATTTTTCTTTGGCAGATCATTCGTGTTCGTTGCTGTGTAGTACTCCGCCATAGAGATACACCGAGTTAACCCACTGATTCGGACAGCAGGATGGGCTGAAGCTACTAGATACAAAAGAGCATCATTGTATCGTCATGTCGGACAGAGGCTTCCTGCATTGTGCATCGTTCCGCGTACAGAAAGTACAGAAATGAGCAAATTAGTTCAAGCTGTTCAGAGAGGCAGAGGTGGTCATGACTGAAAGGGGATGAGGGAGGGCCCCAGAGGGACCTCCAGAGTGCGGAGAACGATCTCTCCGTGATCTGAGCCTTGATCTGATGGGTGTGCTCAGTTGTAAAAAGTCAGTAAGCCGTCCACGTAAGACACACACATGCACTTTACTGGATGTATTCTTCCATAATTTTTTTTTTTTTAAAAAAGCTCTATCCATCTTCCAAGTACAACTCAGAACTCACCACTTCCATGAACCATGAAAATAACCTACAGCAATCTTTCATGTTCTCATCATTTAAAAAAAAAAACCCTCATATTATTTCAAGCACATACATTTCAGTGTATCAATCAGAATGTAAACACTCTACTTTTTTAACCCCCCCCCCCTCCAAGTGTTTGGCACAGTACTGGTCACAAAATGTGTATTTTATAAAGTCTTGTAAACCAAGCACATCTTTTCTGCTGTTATTTAAAATTGCTTCAGTGGCAAAGACAGGTATTATCTCATACTTTCTGTGAATTTTCAAACAGCTGAGTTCAGTTAAGCACACATTTCTCTGCACATATAAAAATGGAAAACATTGTAACAAGAAAGACTCTGGAATTTTCCATCCACGCAGCTGTTGCTACACAGCGTCTGTGGTGTAACCTTCTCTTAATGGAACTCACTCCCCCAATCCCACACAAGAGAAATGATTTCATTCCTCTGCAGCCCCATCACGAAACTGGGCAAAGGCGTCAAGAAGTAATCAAGGAAGGAAGAAAAGATTCCCTAAAAATGTGATGAAAGCCATGAAAACTATTACGGCGTACTCCATCCAGAATTTCAAAATTTATGGTAAATCCTATTTTTTTTTCCCATTTCCAAATGACAGTTGACTAATTAGTATGCTTCTTCTGTCGCTCATGAACTTTGAGCACAGAGGACAAGGAAAGTACAAATGCAGAGACAAGCCGTAAATGACAGCCGTCGTGTCTGGGCGCCCGGCAAGAGCAGAGTAGGAAGGATCCTCGCTGACGAACACCGCCAATTCGGATTAATCAGGGGGACTCTTTCCCTCACAGCTTGTTCCTCACTTCTCCTTTCCTTCCAACCAAAGGCTTGCCACACGCCAAGAGCCTGGCCTCTTGAAATGTTCTTTTTGCTTGGTTTCATCAGCCCTGCAGAAGGAGGGGGAAAGTAACCTCTGGTTTGCAGAAATGAGAGAAAGGACATTACGGATTTCCTTAGAACTTTCACCTCTGCTCTAAATAAACAGTCACAAACCATCTCCCCATTCCCGTAGTTTGGTGCGGAAGTGCGGTGCTGTCCAGAGACGGGTTAGTGTGATGTATTTACGGACACCCAGACAGAAAGCAGAACAGAACAGCCAGCCAGTACCTTCTTTAAAAAGACTCTTCTCAAAGCTTCCGCAGAGCCCCACGTGCTAGATCACGAACTCAGAATCCACAAGATCCAAGAACCAATCCCACCACAGCTGTGTGGGGTGCCGGGTCTTAGATGACCCGTGACTTTTCACTCGGGAGCAGCTACAAAATTCCTTCTTCTTGGATTAGAGAACTTTCCAAAAATAGTCAAATGTAGCCTCTCAGTTCTGAGGAGTGAACTAAAAGCAAAAAGTCAGTCACACAGATGCCCCCTCCCGCTTCCCTGTCCCCTCTCTGTACCTGTGTCTCACTCTCTGTCTCTCTCTCGGTCTCTCTCCGCACCTCTCTCCATATCAGACCCCTTACTAGTTCAGGCAATCCCATAAATATTACTCTTTGGACCCCGGGGGAGAGAGACCGACTCTGCCCACTGCTTCACAGCACACAGGACCCTCTCCCTTACCCAGCAGCGCTCGTCTGTGGTTCTACAAGCTCTCCAGGTCTTGGAACAGGTCTTTCTCTTTAAACAAATGCCCAATCCCAACCCACTTTCAATCTCTTGTCAGCCCAGCAATTTCTCTGCTTAGGCATCCCCCGAGAAAATGGAAAGCCTACGTCCACACGAAAACTCGTACACCGACGTTCGAAGCAGCACACTCCTGACAGCCAGAGTGTGGACACAGACCAAACGTCCCTCAAGTGATAACGGATGGATAAAATGTGGCACGCGTTTTATCGATGGCACGTTAGTCAGCCGTGAAGAGGAACAAAGCACTGATTCGTGTCGGTGCGGGGATGAAACGCACCAAGTACCCAGAAACTACCGGCTTATTTTATCTGCCTGTCCCAACCAGGTGCAAGCTCTTCGAGGAAGAAGGCTCTATCATTTTCTGGACCCATGTCCAGTGGAACATGTGGAGTAGGAGTCTTTGGTCACTGTATTTCGAGCAAAGAGTAGCAAAGGTTCCTGACTTCAGTGTGAATCCCGAGAGCATCTAAAAACGTGAATGCTCTCTGGGCGCCATCACCAGGCATTCCCTCGGGGCTCCCCTTCACCAGGCCAAGAACTTGCCTTGCAAGTTACGTTCATGGAGGGGTTTGTCCCACGAAGCTGGGGACCGGATGCCCGGCGCATTCTGCTGCATCTACAGTGAAACCCGTCCGGGACTCTGAATGTTTTCCGCACAGCCTTCGCTACGAAGATACCAAAGCAATTGGGATTCGAAAGCAGAGATGTGACTGCTGAGGTGGCAGGTGGCTCAGGGGGTGGGGGCAGGTGAGGTGGTCCTGTCGGAAGATCAAGGGCTCCCTCCAGCAGGGAGCCGGAAGAGCGGCCATCCATCCAACCCGCAATGGCTTTGCATCCTTACACGCCTGGGAAGCCCACACCAGGCTCCCAAAATCCAACCCCCCCCCTTTGCAAAAAGAGATCCCCGTGCTTGCCACGGCACCTCCACAAGCCATCGGCTGCCCTTCGGTTGAGACATTTTCCCCCCCTAAATACTCATTTCCAAATGCTTACTTTGCAGCCAGTGATTCTACAGGAAGCCATTAGTCATGAACATGAAGTGCATCTCGCTACCCTTATCTCCAACCGCTTCTCCCACCCCACCCATTAGCCCACCAGCCACACCTGCCAGTTGGCTGGTCAAACCAACACAGCCCTATCTAGGGCTGTGCCCCTGCAGTTCTCTCTGCCCAGAACTGGCTCCCCGCCTTGAACCACAGAGCCAACCCCCTCCGTTCATCCTGATCCCTGTTCCGATGTTGCCTTCTTGGGAAGACCTTCTTTGGCCATCTCTGTTTCCAGAGAGCTAAGGAGGCGTATCAAATCCTCGACAGCACCCACGCCTGCATGGGGTGTTTTTGTGATTGTGTAATCCTGGAGTGTTACAGAATGGGCACCAACTGCAGCTCACTTAGTCACACAAAATAGAAATTCCTTCTCCAACCACTCTGCACACTCAAGGAAATGCACCAGAGGGTCTGGCCGTAAAGGCTAGGGAGAAGCAACGCTTGGATCTGGGCTCAAAAAGTGCACGTGAGCACGGCTGCCTTTTTCTCTCCGCTTCCCAGTGCCTCCCCAGGCAGCCTGCGCTTCCCTTCCACACCAAGTCTCCACATCTGCCATGGGCCCCAGCGGGTGTCAGCTATTCCAGGTGCTTCCTCATTGGAGTCCAATGAGCGAACACTCTATTCGGACAGCACCCAGGGACAAGTGAAACGGTTCTCTCCCAGAAGCCCTTGCAGCCCATTGGCTCTCCCATATGTGAGTCCATGGAGGCATCTTTGGGACCAGCAGGGAAGGAAGGCGCTTCAGCTGGGATCCAGCCCACCCACACATCTGATACAGAAATGGTGGGGCGCTAAATCCCTCAAGAGGAAAAGGGGTTCTGTAGAGCAGGGAAGTGGCCAATCACTGCCGGAAAGACCAACCACAAACGTCCAATATACTATGCATACCTAATGACTTACTATATTAAAAAAACCTAAAGTCAGTTTAAATACAGAGTAAAAGTTCACTTCTCTAAAGCCATTTCTTACCTCAAGTTGTAGCTTCCTTAATTTTTAAGGGCAATGGAAATTTTTTATATCTTGACTGTGGTGATACTGACGTGACTGTTTAAATTAGTAAAATTCATAAAACTGTAGCCAAGTCTACAGACTTTATGTAAAGGGCGAGATAGACAATATTTTTGACTTTGCAGATCAAAGTCTGCCATTGTAGCAAGACAGCAGTTATAGGCAATATGTAAATGAGGAGGAGAGGCTGTGTGCCAATAACACTTTATTTATACAAAAACAAGCACTGGGCCAAATTGGACCCAGGAGCTGTATGTAGTTTGAAGACTTCTGAACTCCACATTTGCAAAAGAGTGAATTTTGCCATATATACATGATACCTCACTGAACAAACCAAAAAAAAAAAAAAAAAAGGGTAGGGGTAAAACAGAAAAAATACACTTCAGAAAGAAAAAAATGGTGGTTTGTACAACTTACTTGAAGTAAAGACGTTCGTTAGCAAGAGAATAGACATGGATGGAGATATTTTATTGTTTGTCAGAGAGACTGCTGATGGGAATTGTGCAACCGATGAGCCAGAAAGTTCCCAGAACGTTAAACAGGGAATTTTAAACTTGACTTTTGAAGATTATTGTATCAACTCACTTGGGAAACTCACCTAGAAGTCAAGTACCTTCCGTCTTTCCTTGACAAAGACACCTGCAGCGGGGTAAGCCCTCTGTCAGCACCCTAGCCCGACTTATTTTGGTGTGCTTCGGTTTGGGCCAGCGGGAATACTTTAAGACTTGGCCTCCTGCACTTGTGGTTTTTTTATTGTTTGCTTCTTTTATGCCAAAGCGGTCTTTATCAGACACAGATTGTAGATAAGAGCCGGTTCTTTCTTCCCCGTCTCTAAACAGTGGCATAAACAAAGCATTTCTGAGGCTTTAAGCCCACCAGGAGAGAAAGAAAAACCAAACTACTGGGAACTTGTAAGTGATCACTCTAGGGGGAAAAAAAATAAATTTTAAGCAGGGGAGCTCAAAATCAGCACTCATCACCTGCCGTTCAAACACCCAAACCTGACGTCCGCCAAGTGACGTGGGGGCGTTACCGTCCTCTGTGTGGAAATTCACACGAAGTGTGAATTATTCTTTGTATAAATTCTTTTATTCTTTGCATAAAAGATATACAATCAGCCTCTCGCATCTGGGTTTTCTCAAGATGTAGAAAAAAGAAGAAGTCAAAGTGTTCGTCTCCTGTTGCAGTAGAAGAAATAGTCTTTTCAATCAAACATAGCTCACAGGAGGATGAGCCAGAATTTTTCACGAAGTCGCTGACGACACACCAATGGCAGTCCCTTGGGGGACGTGTATGAAGAGGCAGACGCTGTGAGCCATGGCTCCAGGAGGACAAATGAGATGTGAGCTGCCCTTGAACATGCGGGGCCCAACTGAGAACACAGACGCACACACAGATTTTAAAAAAATGTGTTGTTACCATAGAATCTCCCAATACTTGAACAACTCCAGGCACATTTAATTTATAAGAGCTGAGGTTAAACGTGAATGCAGTATCATTTCTCTTGGAGGCAACGCTAGGAAAATAGGATCAATCTCTCTCTTCCTGGTGCCGTGTACGGAGCTGACAGCCATGTCCTACCCGGCATCATGGCTGCCGTCAGAGCCCTGGTGAGGCCCCAGATTGTTAGTGGCCCGAAGCGTTCATCAGACACCCGTCAGACTGATATGCTAAAATTAAGCACAACTGGCAGAAACCCAGAGGCGTTGACACAGGGTGCACAGGACAGTCAAGGGCCAGATCTTGGTGCCAAACACCGGTTACCCAAGCAACCGGAAAGCAAAGCACAAGTCGCCCAGTGGCCTCTGAATGTTCCTAGTCCGCAGTGAGCAGCCTGGAGTATTGCTGATGGGCCAGAGATCTCGCTGCTCACCGTGTCTCCTCTAAGAACCATGAAGCTGTGGTGGGAAGACAGCAACAATGCAGAGTCACTAACCCCAGTGCCAGGCTGTGCAGCAAAGAAAAGGAACCCACAGCCAGCTTTTGGACATGTGGTAACAAAACCATAAAACTACAAAAGAAGAAAATATGATCAAAAAGAATCACACAAGAGAAAAAAAAAAAGATAAATTCATTTTCTCCTTCTCCTCCTAACTCCTGTGTTACTACAGATAGGGCTACAGAATTTTCTCTTTAAAAAAAAAAAATGCCAGGGCACCTGAGTGGCTCAGTCGGTTAAGCATCTGCCTTCGGCTAGGGTCCTGATCCCAGAGTCCTGGGATCGAGTCCCGCATCGGGATCCCGGTTTAGCTCCTCCCTCTCCTTCTGCCACTCGCCCTGGTCATGCACACTGTCTCTCAAATAGATAAATAAAATCTTTCTTTAAAATGCCAATACAAGGGATGCCTGGGTGGCTCAGTGGATTAAAGCCTCTGCTTTCAGCTCAGGTCATGATCCCAGGGTTCTGGGATGGAGCCCCGAGTCTGGGCTCTCTGCTCAAAGGGGAGCCTGCTTTCCTTCCTCTCTCTCTGCCTACTTGTGATCTCTGTCTATCAAGTAAATCTAAAAAATAAAAAATAAAAAAAATAAAATGCCAATACAAGAGAATACTCATTTTTGTTCATTTTTTGGTGATGGTTTGGTTTGGTTTTTGTTAAATATCATCAGATTAATATTACAAAGAGGAATCATCACTAAAATAAAGCTACAAGGGACCGTCAGAGTTAATGTTAGTAACAATCCTGGTCTCCGTAGCCATCAGAACATTTTAGAGACAGAATTGCGATATGGTTGAAACAACCAAGCCAGGAAGATAAGTTAAAAACATAAACTCATTTTTTCCATTGAGTCATTTCCTACAATCAGACATAAATATCCCTGACACTCTGCCTTGGACGTAAAATGGATACATTGAGAATCGCTCCTACAATTGACTGGATTCCCTGCAACTTAATTTTGGGACATGAGACCTAATATAAAGAATTCTGACACTGTACAGATACCTCCGAAAGATCACCTAGGGCTCTCATCTCCAGCCAGAGTCCCAGGCAGCACTACCCAGAGGGTCTGATACAGGAGACGACCACGGGACCAGGAGCTGACGCAGTCATTCCACGGGCTCTCTTGGATTCCTGCTCCAGCCGGGAGGGAACCTGGCAGTGAGGAAGCAGGCACCTGCGGTGGGACCGGTCCTCCCAGCAACACTCAAGCCTGAGGTTCCCAAACCTTGCCACCATTAACTCTTCAGGGCTCCCACCAAGAATAATTTGGGATGGACCTAGGGGACAGGGCTGGATGCTGTCTACTCGGTTGGTAATCACTCAACGAACAAATCAAACTGTTTAAGAGAAGAGGATGAACCTGCGGTTAAACTTCATCCATTCTATCGTTGGTTTTCCATGAACTGTGTCACCACAACGTTTATTTACTTAATATGACAGCTCATTCCACTTCTCAGGAGCTGCCGGTCTGCCCACATCAGGATAATTGTATCAGTCTTTCTTTTTTCTCCACAAAATAGAATCGCACACCGCAAACATGTGTGGCATTTATAAAACCCCTATCGTCGTCTTGACAAGTAAAATAACCTCAGGCCCAAATGCCTAGAAGGAATTCAGTGATGATTATGATTCCATAACTATATGATTTGTTGAGTCTTTATATGCAAAAAACTCTTTTTTCACCAGCCATTAACTGGATGTGGGTCATTTGATTTTGCAACCATTATGCTACGTGTTTATTGCTTATCTCTAAGTGAAAGACAGGGGTGTGCCTAAATGATCTGCCTGATTGAACAAGAGGTTTGGCAATTCTAATCCAGGGGTTGGCAAATGACAGCCTGCCACCTGTTTTTGTTAAAAAAAAAAAAAAAAAAAAAAAAGTTTTATTGGCATACGGATGTGCCCCTACATCCATTTAGATATTGCCTACAGTCCGCTTTCCAGCAACAATGCAAAGTTTAGTTGCCACAGAGACCACATGGCCTTCGAACCTAAAATATTTGCAATCTTGGCCCTTTTCCAGAAAAGTTCGCCAACCCTTGATCTTGTCATTTGAGACCACCAAAGTTAGAACTCAGCCACAAAGGGGCCAGATAGATGAAAATGCTACGTGTTGACAAAGGCACCAAACATAGACTAGTGTGGACGGAATTGCAATGCATGGAAGCAACCGAAGAAATCACAGAGAAAAGACCTGTAGGCTTTACTATATTTCATTTAAATGTGTTTTAACGTAAAATGAAAAGCAAGGGGCGCCTGGGTGGCTCAGTGGGTTTAAGTGTCTGGCTTCGGCTCAGGTTATGATTCCGCTTCTGCTCACTCCTCCTCCTCACTCCTTCTCTCAAATAAATAAATAAGATCTTTTTAAAAAAATATTTTTGTTAATAAAATGAAAAGGAAAAAATACTGCAAGAAAGACTACAAAGAAGTTAATGTGCTCGGTATCTCAAGAAGTCTCACAAATTTGTAGAAGAACTCCCTGGAAGAAACTTACAGGAATGGATACAAATTGCCACTTTCAGAACAGGAACTGTACAAAACCGATAAAATGTGAAAAGACGCTCAACCTAACCAGTCATCACAGAACATTCAAAGTTGTAAGGAAGTATCGCTACAAATTGGCAAAAACGGAGTGAAGCCCTGAGTAGAATCACATCTCAATCAAGATACGGAAACGAGGTACGCACCCTTGTGTTCCAAGTACGCAAGGACATTTTGAAGGTCAGTTTGCAACATCTGTTGAAATTTTAAATACGATGACTTTTGACCCCATAGCGAAAATTCTGCACGTTCACCCTAGCAACACACTTGCTTGTGATCCCAAGACTGTATGTCAGACAAAGTCGGAAAGAGGCACACCACGCTCTGGGGGCGGAGATTGCCAGAGCACGAAGCTGACATGAACGAATTAACGTTGAGAGCCAAGATTATTACTACCCAAAAGAAGCGGCCTGCAAAGCAATATATCCATGAAAATACCACTGAGTTGTTTGTTTGTTTGTTTGTTTGTTTAAATTCTATCTTCAGGGACACCTGGGTGGCTCAGCTGGTCAACCAGCAGATTCTCAGTTTTGGCTCAGATCATGATCTCACGGTTGTGAGATCAAGCCCCGTGTCAGGCTCTGCATTCAGATTCTCTCCTCCTCTCCCTCCTGCTCTCGCTCTCTCTCAAATAAATACATAAAATCTTCCCCCAAAATCATATCTTGAAACTCGTTATGGGTTGTATCAGGTCCTGCAAACAAGGTATGTGGAGGTCCTGACCCCCAGGGCCTGACAATGTGGCTTTATTTGGAAACAGGGTCTTCCCTGAGGGAATGAAGTTCCACTGGGGTCCTGGGGGTGGGTCTTACCCCACTGTGACTGGTGTCCGCACAGAAAGGGGAATTTTGGACACAGACAGGCGCATACACAGGGCAGACAATGTGCACACACAGCGGAAGGGGGCCATGTGACTGAGGTGAGGCCTGGATAAGGTAAGGAATGCCAAAGATGGACAGAAAACAGCAGAAGCTGGCAGAGACAAGGAATGATCGTCCCCAGAGCCTTCACTGGGAGCACGGCCCTGCTGATCCCTTGATTTTGGACTTGCAGTCTCCAAAACTGCGAGATCATGAATTTCTGTTGCTCTAAAGCCACCCAGATCTTGGGACTTTCTTGCAGCAGTGCTCGGAAACAAAGCCACAATCCATCGCTTGTCCCCACAAACACCCAGTCACTTCTGGAGGGTCAGCAGATCCTTATCTGTAAATGCATAGAACAAGACAGAGAAGTGACTCCCGTGAGAAGTGATTCCAACCCGTCAGAATGTGCAGAAGACCTAGGAAGGGAGCCTGGCTTTTCTATCTACAGTATTTGATAATCCAGCAGCTGACTTGAGTACTTGTTTCAGTAGAAATTCTTTTTAAAAGGTGAAATGGTGAAGGGTATGCCCAGTGCGTCTCCCTTCTCCTGGGACGAGAGCCCGCCTCTTCTGGAACCTGCCCCTCTCCATTCCAACAATCTGGCTCGTACAAAGGCATCCACCATCCACTGGGGTCCTGCGGGGACACTTTGGGACCAAGCTGGGTCCCTTGGGTCTGATGGAATCCCTCCCTGTCAGCACAGCTGGAACCCTAAGTCTGGGACATGCTGGCCGCTTGTAGTCTCTGCTTCTCAGGAGAAGCCGCTCTGGGGGCAGGGAAGAAAGCCAGTTTCAAAAGGGAAGCAGAGACGACAGACGGACATCTCCGTAAGAACTGGTGGCCTTGGAGTCCCTGTTTCCAGCCACCCCAGAAACGGGCTACACTTCTGTCCTCACTGACTTGAGCCAATGCTTTCTGTCACCAGTGCCACTTGGAACTGGGTTTCTGCGACTTACCTTCGAGATAGTCCTACCCAGAAAGGAACAAACACATTGTAGGTCAACAAATGCATGTGATTCTAAATAACCAGTGAGAAAATGGTCAACCTTCTCATTATCAAAAGAATACAAATTTTTTTTTAAAATTTTTAATTCAGTGGCATCTATACTGTATGTCCCTTGAACTAAAAATCTCAGCCTCAGGATGGTAGAAGGATAAGCATATTTTATTCTCTTTCATTTATCCTTTCTTGTATTTGCTAAATCCTTACCAACAAGATTATATTACTTCTGCATTAAAAATTAATTTTCCTTCCATTCCCCCCCCCACTTTTATTTTTAAAGAAAAGTCTTACAAGAAATCAAGTGTGAAACATTCAGGACCAAGACACTGAGGTATTTTCAAAGAATTGCAAGTATTTGCAGGGAGAAAATGAGCAAAGACCACAGGGTGAGTTTATGGTTTAGAGCATGTTATTTTTGGCTTCTTAGCACACGTCAAATATAGCATATTTACTACGAATCTGGGTCTAACATGTGTGCCATTACCATGACTAGGTTCTATAGTTAAACACTCGAATATATCAGGTCCTGCTAACTGGTGTAGTAGCTTGGACTTTTTGCTCACCAATATTCGAGGACCCTCCCTGGGGAAGTATTAACCCCTGGGTGACTCAGGGGGTTAAAGCCTCTGCCTTCGGCTCAGGTCATGATCCCAGGGTCCTGGGATCAAGCCCCGCATCAGGCTCTCCACTCAGCGGGGAGCCTGCTTCCCTTACTCTCTCTCTGCCTGCCTCTCTGCCTGCTTGTGATCTCTGTCTGTCAAATAAATAAATAAAATCTTAAAAAAAAAAAAATCCCCACTCAACAGGGGCACCTGGGTGGCTCAGTCAGTTAAGCATCCGACTCCTGGTTTCTGCTCAGGTCATGATCCAGGGGCGTGAGGTTGAGCACCGTGTCGGGCTCTGCACTCAGCATACAATCTGCATGGGGGCTCAGATCAATACGGAAAACTTTCAAGATAATAAAAAAAAATCTCCACTCAGGTGTTGCCAGGTGATTCGCTGCCCCCAATGAAGGTGAGAAAGATGATGTTTCAAGGGAACGTTTTATGATGTGGCGTATCATATTCCCCATCTCTCCATTCCGTCAACCTCAGTCCCCAAGTGCCCACAATGAGAAGGTGCCCCAGCAGGTACCACTAGCAGTGATCCAGGGCAAGAGAAAGAAATGAGAGAAGCTGTAAAGTCACGGCCTTGCTTGTTATTGGGCCGTCACAAAGCCTCTCCTCGCTAGCACGATGGGAACCCAAGAAAAGACACCACCCAGAATCTTTGCAAAGTAAAGGAAGACAGCTCGGACTGGGTTGCAAAACACATTTTAACTACTGTTCTAGCCTCTTGCTATTTTTACACACTATAATTATTCTTCTCGATATTTTACTAACTTAGCAAAAGGTTCTAGTGCTTTTTGAGGCTGATGAACAAGCAAGCTAAGAGAAAAGCCTGGCGGGATAAGAAGCTTTACCATTTCTAGCACAGCTCACACCAGACACAAATGACATGGTTCTCATCGTAATCAAGCACAAACAAGGCCACATCGCTTCAGCACAAGATCCCTGCCCCCATGAGTCCCTCCCTCTGCCCAGCGCACCATCCCCTCTCCGTCGCAGAAGGAGAGGAGAATGTAATAGGAATCGCACAAGCAGCTCATGGTAATTTTTCCCAGATCTGTTTTTACTCCACTTCTAAGCCTGAGTTTAGACCTACGATTTTTGTCTCATGGAAGCGACCTTATTTTGTTAGATTCAGGCTCAGCGTGTGAAGTGTGCATGGGGGGGTGAGGGGGGGCATGGGGCCAGCAGGACGGAGGAATTCCTTTGCATCGCATCAGGGATATGCAAAAATAAAGAAAGAGCCCCTGGAGTAAACGAGAACATTTTTTAATATAAGTTGATGGCAACCGTCTTCAGTGATCTTGTGCACGAAAGGAACGCAGAGTAGGGTAAAATACTTTCAGAGAGTAGACTGAGATCCTCGTCACCCCGGGCCAAAGAGCTGCTCATGAACTCAAGGACCTCACCACGGAGCAAAGCACACCACACACAGGCGGGTACCCTCACACTCTAGTCACCTTCCAAAGGCGCCACCTGCGAATACCATCGTCTTGGCAGTGAGATCCCACCGTGTGAATGGGTGGGGGCAGACACCGATTTGAAGACCACAGCAACCCTGGTATAGCTCAGTGCCCTTGTCTCTATCAAATCCTGGCATCGTTTTACTCAAGATGGCAGCAGCACTGAACACAAGATCCTACCCTCAATTTCTAAAAGCAACAAAGGCCTGGGTGCCTGGGTGGCTCAGTTAAGCGTTTGCCTTCAACTCGGGTCATAATCCCAGGGTCCCGGGATCCAGCCCAGCATCAGTCTCCCTGCTCGACAGAAAGCCTGCTTCTTCCTCTTCCCCTCCCCCTGCTTCTGTTGCTTTTCCCAGTGTGTCTCTCTCAGTCAAGTAAATAAATAAAACCTTAATAAATACATAGATAAAAGCAACAAATGCTTTAGAAACAATCAGACTGGTAATTTGCAAATTACCAGACTGATGATTTGTGTCTGAATGTCTATCATTTGGAAAGCAGTTTTAATGATAGACGCTTTCGTTGGAGAATAAAATGGAATATACGTTTCGCATCGTTATTTGTGAATTAATTTATATGACCAAGTCCTCTGTGTGTTTTCTGCTGGTATAGGTTTTGTATTCTAGAACACTCCCAAGGGCAATAAGAAATGTAAAGTTTCCATTGCACGGTAGCATACACTAAATTTCACTTACTTTTCTTCCAATAGAACATCTAGACTTTGGACAAGTTAATGAAAACCAAGACACGGAAGTCACGTGAACAGGCCATGGACGGCAATCCCCCAAGGCTATAAACTTTCACGTTTGAAAAGTGGCCCCCATCACCAGCCCTAACCTAATGCCACGGGAGTTCCCGGCTACTTAAGCAATTACTTCAGTTACAGCGCAATTACACTTACCTACCAGCGCGAACAGGGAAAAATAACAATGAAAATTGAAATTCAACTTAAACACTGACACTCAGGCACAATTCACGGACCGCAGAACGGAAAGGACATAAATTGTATCCAGTTTCCCTCAACACTGAAGAGAAGACCATGAAACAGGTAATAAATCAAACTTTAATTTAGAAATTTCCTGGGATTATACTTTCATTGGTGATGTTTTTACTCCAGAAGCACTTCGAAGCCTCCCTCATCAGTAAAAGAAACGTACAAGCACTCATCGGTCTGCAGGTCAGAGGTAATGGGTCTGACTCCCCAGCCCACCCCTCAAAAACCTAGGTGCACCTGATTCTGGGATTTTTTTTTTTTTCTTTTACATGATTCTGAACAGCTTTCACGTTTCAAGGCATTTTCCAATCACATGGAAATCAATTCTCCTAAATTATATCATGCCATTCTCTCAGGAGATACTGTCTTAATTGGGTGAGGAAAGGGATTTACTACTTCAACAGCTCTTTGTAAAAACTCCTTTCACTTCCTCAACATCAAAGCCTCCGTCACTGTTGCCTCATCTCTTTACATCTGTTAGATGCTGTTGCTGTTTTTCAAACAGATGGCGCGTGAAGTGTGACCTTACATTTCTACATCACTCCGGACGAAATGTATACCCTGGGTTCTCTCTGCCTCGGAAGGATGGAGGACATCCCACCTTCACGTCCGTCTGCATGCATCCAGGAGGCTTTGAAGCGGGTAAAGACCCACGCACCAGTGGCCCTATTCATGCTTTTTCTTCTCCTTTATTTAAAAAAAAAAAAAAAAATCGGTATCTTTCGTATTTAGTAGGTGAACCATCTTAACAAAGGTAAATTATCCGCTTACAAATACTTTCTTGTTCTGTCCAAATCCATGAGGCTAACAGACATGGAGATATTCAATTTAAAAATTATCAACAAAAACCCTATGTCTCTCTAGCAGAGATCAGCCAACCACACCGGTTGGCCCAATAAGGGGCTGCCGGTTTTTATAAATCTTTTTTTTTAAGATTTTGATTTTAAGTGTATTTATTTTAAGATTTTATTTGAACCCATATGGCGCTCAAACTCACAATCAATCTCAAGACCAAGAGTTAGAAGCTCTACTGACTGAGCCAGCCAGCCGCCCCTATAAATAAAGTTTTATTGGCACTTGGCCACACCCACTTGTTTACATATTGTCTATGGCTTCTGGGATCAAACTGACAACTTTCCACAAAGACTCAATCCCCCACAAAGGGTAAAATAATTTCATTCTGGCCCTTTACACAAAACACTTGCCAATCCGTGCTCTAAAGAGGTACTAACAGGGGCACCGGGGTGGCTCGGTTGGTTGGGTGGTTGCCTTGGGCTCAGGTCATGACCTTGACACCCCAGGATGGAACCCAGCGGGCTCCCTGCTCAGTGGGCGGTCTGCTTCTCCCCCTCACCCTCCCCCATCTCATGCTCTCTCTCTCTCATTCTCTCTTTCAAATAAACAAATAAAATCTTAAAAAAAAAAAAAAAGAGGTACTAACAAATATAATACAGGCCACGTATGTCATTCCAAATTATTGAGTGGCCATATTAAAAATTAAAAAGGAAAGGAACGGGGCGCCTGGGTGGCTCAGTGGGTTAAGCCGCTGCCTTCGGCTCAGGTCATGATCTCAGGGTCCTGGGATCAAGTTCCACATGGAGCCCAGGATGGAGCCCCGCATCGGGCTCTCTGCTCCGCAGGGACCCTACTTCCTCCCCTCTCTCTCTCTCTCTGCCTGCCTCTCTGCCTACTAGTGATCTGTCAAATAAATAAAAAATCTTAAAAAAAAAAAAAAAAAGGATGAATTTTTTTAGCAAAGGTTCCAGCTTCATCAAGTGAAACGGGACGTAATAGACTTCCTGCTCATGCAAAGCACATCCCCAGTAATATTGGGGACATAAAACATCATTTGTGGAGTCCCTGAAATGCACATGTTAACTGGGTGTCCTGGTTTTCTCTGGCCACCTGCACCTCAGGCCCTGAGTCTTCCTGCTCAGTAAAACTTCACCTGGGAGGCAGCAAACGGAGGGGACTTTTCCCGGGGTCTCTGCTCCGCTCTGATGCCTCAAGTGAGCATTTAACGGATTCTGGAAACTGCTGGTGCACACACACTCACTGGCCTTGGAGATGAAGTAATGCTAAGTTGACCGAGCCCAAGGGCTGCCGGGCGTCACACAGAAGGCGCCAGCAGCATCCCTTAGTAAGGGTCTACAATGCCCCCACCAGCTCTTTAGAAAGTTTTTCTTTTTTTTAAGATTTCATTTATTTGATGGAGAAAGAAAGACAGAGAGAGAAGGAACACAAGCAGGGGGAGTGGGAGAGGGAGAAACAGGCTTCCCTCTGAGCAGAGAGCCTGATGCTGGGCTCCATCCCAGGAACCTGAGATCATGACCTGAACAGAAGGCAGACGCTTAACAACTGAGCCACCCAGGTGTCCCTGGAAGGCTTGCTTGAAAGAAAGAAAGAAAAGGAAAGAAAAGAAAAGAAAAAAAGGTGTGTGTTGTCCCACCAAGACACTAGGAACACCTTACACAGAAAAAGAAAGTCTGCACGATCAGGACTCCCAGTTAAGAGCGGACAACAAATCAATTTTCTTATTCCTACAGGGGAGAAAAATAATAATGACTGTCTCCTTTTTGCTTCCAGGAAAGTAGGCCAGCACTTTTTTTTTCCAGCGCATTTTGAAGCGCGGAGCTGGGGAACAGGCACTGTGAGATGACCAGAGTGATTTTAGAACAGGAGAGCTGTCTGGGAATCCACGTTAAGAATCCAAGTTGTAAAAACCAAGCCCTGTGTGTTGTTTCCTATACTCAAAAACTTGGCGGCACAATTCACTGTTGTTCATCGTGGAGGCTTCTGACTGCATGCTCTTCTGAAGGCAGCTGTGGCAGAGCTCAAAGCACAGGGCGAAAACCAGCTTGGGTCTGTGGTCAGGTGAGAGACTGGTGGGGCGGCGGGACAGTCGGAGGACCCAACACGCAAGTGAATTTTTTGGCAATCAGAGCCTGATCAAAGCTGTCTACACAGTTTTAACAAGTAAGAATAGACGCCAACCCCCAGCCCCCCCCGCAAGAAACGAAGGAGAAAATGATCTAGTGACAGCGACAATTACGCACTTTTCCTTTTACTCATCTTGAAAAATCTTCTGGGAGAAACTTTCTCACGGAAAGAACAGAGAACCTTTATGTCATTTTCTTTCAACTTAATTTCCTTGCAGAGCTCAAGATTCGAAAGCACTCTGCCATCAATCCATGATTCAATGATCGCTCAAAAGCGGTTTCTGTGCAGAAAGAGGGTGATCTGTTAGGGGGCACAAACACTTCTTTAAAACCGTGTGCATACCAGTGTGGCCAAGCGAACATCAGAATCCAAGAGAAGGCTTGAAATAATTCCATTCCCACTGAAGACACCAGATTCTTCCAAGTTCTCCGTCCTTCTCTTCTGATCCAACTATATTTTCCTATCGCTTCAGTTACAGGCAGAAGCATGAGGAGCCCTTGTAAAGTCTCCAGAATTCAGTGGACACATCAGCTTCTCAAAGGCTCTCCATCTGGATCGGTACCATGTGTTTATCTGATTTTCTGGACAGCTTGCCCATTTTATCTGGAGATTCTTCTCTCCTACAAACCAGAAAGCTCACTCCAAAAGGAAAAGCAGAAAATGCAATGAAAAAAAAAAAAAAGTGCTTAAAAAAGAAGACTCCCAGGTATCTTCAGTTTTAAGTTAAGCTATATTCATTCCAGAATTCCTCAGGACGTTGAAATGAAATCACTCTGAATGTACTTAACACCATCGGAGTGTATGCTTAAAAATGGTTAAGATGGTAAAGGTTGTGTTACGTATATTTTACCACAATAAAAAATAGAAGTACCAAAAAAAAAAAAAAAAAAAAAAAAAGAAGAAGTAAAACCCAAGAGCCATCCGTAGACAAAATGTCATCCCCAACAGTGTTGAAGGTACGTCTTGCCTTCTGTGTTCCCAGCACCTAGTCTGCTTTTCCTCCGTGGCTTGAAGTTCCAAAAATTGCTCTCCCTACTAAGCACTTTTTTTTTTTTTTCAGTCCATCTCGCCATTCAGTCCTATCTCTGAACAGGACCGTAATTTAAATACACCGATAAAATACAGGCTGATCTAGACTGTTTACCTTGTGGTCCAGTTATTTTGGCTTAAAGTGCAGACCAACAAGACTTCCATTTAATGTTACGGCACGTCTCCTGGGTGTCTCAGTCAGTGAAGTGTCTGCCTTCGGCTCAGGTCATGATCTTGGGGTCCTAGGATCGAACCCCGCATCGGGCTCCCTGCTCAGTGGGGACTCTGCTTGTCCCTCTCCCTCTGCCCTCCCCCACTGTTTGTGCTTGCTTTCCCTCACATAAATAGATAAAATCTCAAAAAAATAAGTAAAGAAATAGAAACAGTATGGTAATAACCAGTTACCTCTTCCAAATTCCAGGGCTACACTCCTATTTCTCCTTTTTGAAAGTCATCAACAATTTCTACGTACTGGGAAATGGGTGGTGTTATTTTCATCAGCCATCAAATTCTTTCATGAGGATTTAAAAAATTTTTTCCTACTGACAGCTAACTTACAAGTATGTGTGTTTTGCTTTTTTTTTTTTTTTTTTTTTCTGAGATTAAGCATTCCTTACGAAATTTCACACATTTCCTACTTGCAGCATTGGTTGAGTTTGGGGATGGTTTTCATAGTTGTGGGATTTATTAGGAGTGAGGTCTCTCGATGATGTCTACACATGACCCTTTGTGGACTTGGAGGAAGACAAAAGAGTTCAGAGGGAAGATTTTTACCAAAGGGACATGTAGTGGGTTACACAGAAGCCTCAAATATATAGGTCCAAGTCCTAACTCCTGGTACCTCGGAATGCGACCGCAGAAGGGATTTGTCAGATGTAACTAAAGGTAGGATCTTAAGATGAGATCATCCCAGATTTGAGGCGTGCCCTAAATCCAATGACTGCTGTCCGTATAACAGAAAGAGGAGGAAGGTGTGAGACACAGAGACCCAAGAGGCCAGTCAAAGACCAGGGTAGAGATAGGAGTGCTGAGTTGACAAGCCAATGATGCCACCAAAAGCTGAGAGAGGGTTCCAGAGGAACCCCTCCTGCAGACACCTTGATCTCAGAATGTGTGGCCTCTGGAAAAGTGGGAGAATAAATTAATTCATGCTGCGACAACCCCCTTGGGCCCGCTTCCACTAAATTTATGTTCATTTGTTACAACAGCCCAAGGAAACAAATACACGTTCATACAATGGGGGTGGCCTTCCAGAAATATCACCATGGCTTCTATAGAGGAAGATGGCTTGATCCAAAGGTTTCAAGTGTTCAAGGGGACTAGTTAGGAAGACTGGCAATAATCCAGGTGAGAACTAACTGCAAAAACCCAGTGCAGAGGGAAGGCGATGGAGGCAAGGTTATCGAGGCAAAGGCCTTTCACCGACATTGCCAGAGACAGAGGTAGGCAGGAAGGCCAGCAAGAAGGCAAGGACAAGAGCTACTGAGGAGGGGGGAGGACACAGGTGCAGGTGTAACCTAGAAAGAAGGGCAGGTGGGCCCCGGAGATGGCAGGGGAGGTGGACATGGACACGGATGAGATTCATCATTGCCAAGTTAAGAAACAAACAACGTTGGACCTGATGACCTCCATTAGTCGAGGTCTTCTGCTGAGAAAGCATGGTGGAGAAGGGCCAGGACAGAGCCACGCCAGCCCGAAGAGCTTGGGTCTGGAAGGGCGGGGAGAGCTGAAGACGACCTCGCAGAATCGCTCGCTCTCATGGGGGCCCAGCTGGGGTAGAAGACCACAATCGATAGTACCGTGAATGCACTCCGTTGTGCAATTTTTCTTCGGCAGCCATCAGAGTTTGGATGTGGACCAAGGACGGCAGATGGCTGGGCTGATTCAAGATCGGGCTTCCGCAAAGAGCAGTACATAACATTTCGGTTTGTTTCCAATATGAGCTCTGTTGGACCGATCAACTTCAATAAATTCTCTACTATAAACATCGGTTACCAAAAAAATGCTCCCTAATGAATAAATACGTTGTGGTATAGTTGTATGTTGAATGCTGTGATAGCCTTGAGGATGAACGAGCTATAGTTCAGCGGAGAGAACATCATATACATAATGTCAAGTGACAGATGCGAGACCCCCCCCAAGATATACGGAACACAGTTGACAGATGCGAGCCCCCCCACAAGATACACGCAATACAGTTCCATTAATACAAATCCATTCAGTGTAAGCATGCGTACATGCGGTAAAACTATAGAGAAAAGCAAGGAAATGATTATCCCCAAAGTCAAAATAGTGATAAATTCCAGTAGGGAATGATGGTTGGTGATCATGCGGGTTTCCTGAGCAGCTGGCAACATTCCCCTTCTCAACTTGGGTGATTACTAGTTGGTTTTTTTTTTTTCTATTACTCATTAAAATGTATGTGAATGCTCTCTTATGCCCAGAGGTATATGTCATAATAAAAATAAAAGGGAAAGAGGCAAATTCTCTGGGACATTAATAATTCAATTATCACTTGAATTCTCTACAAAATAGAGACTATCATCCTAATAAGCCAGGAAATATTTTTTTACGGGCAAGTATTAGCAACCCAAATAAAACTAGGCAAAGGGGGGAAAGAAAAAAAGGAACATACTGGTTCATGTAATTGAATAGTCTGTGTGTAGCCTTCAGGCATGGCTAGATCTAGGCATTCAAATGCTACCTAATAGGGTCTCTCTCTATTCCTCAGCACCATGTTTCTCAGTGCTATCTTCAGTCCTAAGCACTGATAAAGAAGATGGGTTTTATCAAATCTAGGTTTACATGTTACCAGTTTAGCAAGCAAGCAAGCAAATAACCAAAGAAACAAAGAAACCCCTTTGTCAGCAATTGTAACCAAAGCCCATATCTGGCTCTTTCTGGATATCATGGGTGACACACTCTTCCCTAACCAGTCACTGTAGCCAAGGGATGTGACACGCTGTTTGGCCAGGCCTGGTCCCCAAATTTATCGCCAAGAGCTCTGTATGTCACAGAGTGACAGCCAAGCGTTCCATAAAGAACCTTTACCTGTTTTAACCAAAAGACAGGGACTGGCCATGGAAGTAGGCAAAACCCACCGATGTGCACTATGAATATTTCCACCTTCCTCTGGTGCTCTCACCAAGCAGTAACTTCCCTTCACTTCCCACTCCTATATATCAAACAAGCCATCTCCAAATAAACAGCAAAGACAAACAGAATAAAATACACAAAAAAGACCCAAGAATTTAGAAAGCAGCGAAAAGCCTTGACAGAATGTGTGAATGATTCCACTTTCCCCAACCTTTGGCCTCTCATTAATTACCTACTGGGAGTCTGAGCCAGAACTTATACACGTAATTATATAATTTCTATCGACTCACCGATAATGGGTTCCGGCTAGCATGGTTCAGTAGAAGAGACTGTGACATTGTGCTTGGCAGAGCAATGAAGGGCGCCACACTGACCCGACTCCCTCAGCCTTTGCCCAGTGTCCTGCCAATTCTGTCCCGGAGCCTCCGGGGGGCGAATGGAACTCAGTGAGCTTTTTAAAGTGAATAAAGGGGGAAGATCCTGGATGCCCTGAGAGGGTCCGGGACAAAATGGATTTCCTCCAGAAGGAAAGGACGCACTTTGCCCATAACTGACCCAGCCAGCCAGCGCTCCAGGACCACTCAAGGGAATCACAACCATGCGTGTCTCCGCATGACATATGTTGTTCCCAGAATCCGCTGTGCTCCTGCGGACATTGCCAAGGCTGGACTTCAAGGCAGATCCTCACAAATTTAAAAGCATCCTGACATCAACAAAGTCTTCCTGGCCACCCCACAGGGGAATCAAACGTTAATAAAGGCCGTTGAAACCATAGCTGCAGCAGACTTCGGCTCCTGGACATCTCTCTCCTCCCTCCCTCCTTCTCTCTTTCTTTCTTTTAACATCTCCTTTCTGAGAGCAGCTCGAGGAAACCCACAGTATCAGAACCGCCACCTCCTCTCCCCAGGTTAAGCAACTAAACAGAGAGAACTCTCCTTTTAATAATTACCAGTTATCATTTCACAATCAAAGGCTTTGTGGTTTCCGTCACCTACGATCAATGAAGATTAAATTAACATCTTGAAAAGCCGCATGATTATTCCACAAACACACCTTAGGCTCCCTCGTCGGGGCCAAGCACTACGGTAAACTCTGGGGACACAGACATTAATAAGACACAACTCCTGCCAAAAAGAGATGACTCAGGAAAAACTCGTCTGGAGTAGCATTTTCAGCTGACCCTCGGGCTGTGCGGTGAAGAGGGAATATAGAAGTAATCTCTTTTTTTAAAATCTCTCATCTCCCAGAACAGAGAATTAAAATTGCAGCTGTCCTGTGGGGAGATGACCCAGGCCTCTCAGTTCAGAGCTGCCCTCCCCACCGTGAGCTCTCTCCCTTCGGCAGGCCTCCTCCCTCCACAGGCTTTGGGGCTGCAGGCACCAGCCCGCCCCCACCCCCAGGACACACACCCCAGGCTGCAGGAGGGGTGTGAGCCCTTCCCTACCCTCTGCCCCTCCTCCACCAAGCCTCTCAAGTGGTCTCCCCAACCCTGTTCCAGGCTGAGTTGTGTCCCCCCCCCCACACCCCAACTCTATGTTGAAATCCTAACTCCCACTACTTTAGAATCTGACTGTATTTGCAATCAGGCTCTTGAATGAAATGAAATGAAATGGAATGAAATGAAATGGGGGTGATCAGGCTGGGTCCTGATCTAAAATGACTGGCATCCTTGTAAAAAGAGGACATTGGGACCTAGACAGGCACAGGGGGAAGATGATGTGAGCACACAGGGAGACGTGAGCCACCAACACGCCGAGGAGAGAGGCCTCGGGAGCAACCACGGCTGGCGACCACTTGGTCTCACAGGTGCAGGTTTCAGAACCGCCAGGAAATAAAGGCCTGTTGTCTCAGCCACCCACACTGCGTTACTTTGCTAAGACAGCCCTAGCCCGCCTGTGGAAACCCCATCCACCACTTGCAAAATGCAGAGACCCTACAGAAACCCCCAAGTTGTCAGGGTGCCTGTCTCTTTTCCTCCCCAGTTTTGAACGAGAAGACTCCTCACTCTCCAGACCAAAATGGGACATTTAGCACACCTGGACTCATGCAGGAGTACCCCCCATCCAGCAGCCCCCAAAGCCTGTCTTCTTCCTCCTCCACTGAGGAGGCCCCTCCACCCCCACCCTTTCGAGCTCTGGCTTGAAGCCCAAGGAGCTCTTGCTGACTCTGGATTCACGTGATGGGAACAGATTGTGAACTATACATTTGCCAATTTTTCCCCTGTGCCAGACCATTTTTAAGTGATGTGTGCACAGAATGGCATTTAAAGGCCTTAAATCTCTCCCTGGGGAGAGAAAAGAGCAGAAAATAGCCCCCAGAGCTCACATAAGATCAGCCAGAACAGCTGAGGCAGACTTTGGGTGGGTTTTCTGTTTGGTTTTTGTTGGTGGGGAGGGGGCGGAAGGGGGTTCCTTTTCTAGTTGGTTGTTTTTGTTGTTTTGGCTTTCGGGGCCAAAGGAAAGGAACAGAAAAAGGAGAGCACCTAGTTAACCGCCAACTAGTCAGGAGAGTCACTTCTCGATGGGGGGGGTGGGGAGGAGGTGGGGGAGGCTGGAGTCCAGCTCCTTGGAGTGGAGGGGGAGCCAGCATCAGCGGCTGTGTGATGACCCTTCAGCCCGGGGGGGACACCCAGCCTCCACCCCAAACCCACCCCCTTTCCTGGACAAGGGCTTGGGTTTTTGTTTTTTCTTTTAAAGAAATGTTTTTTTAAGCAGCACTTCCTGTTATGTTGGAGGAAGGCTTGGGCCGTTTTATTATTAAGCAATTCTCTTTTTTAAGTTACAAAAAAAGAAAGAGAGAGAGAGACCATATTTCCACCGGGCTAGAATTGGCCTTCCTCAAGCATCCATGTTTTAAATCTCATATTTTCTTAAGCCCTAATTAAGCCTTCCAAGAGCTCGCTCTGTTTAATTTGCATTCTGAAACAGAAAATCTAATGTGTTTTAACATTGTCTGCTTCAGCTGAAAAGGAAACTGTAAATTTATACAGTCTGGTTTAAAAAAAAAA
>NC_081575.1:118170469-118263376 GCF_022355385.1 Mustela nigripes | reverse complement strand
GCAGCGCCCCCGCCCCCACCCCGCCCCCCACCTCGCCGGCCGGCCGGCCGGGCCCTCGCTACTTTTGCTTCTCCCCCAAACGGGCCTAGCTCACCGGCTTCTCGGCGCGGGAGGGGGGGGGTCCTAAGGCCCTCGGGGTGGGGGTGGGGTGCGGTGCCCAGCGGGCTGAGAAACTGGAAAGGGGCGGCAGGGGAGCTGGGGGGGCTGGCCCCAGCCTGAAGGTGGGTGGAGGTGGGGGGGGAAGGGGGAGCTCCTGGAGGGAGGGGGCCCTGGGGAGCGCTCTGGGCGGTGGAGGCGCAGGCTCTGCGGAACGGAGAGCCAGGCCCAAACTCTCAGGGCTCTCGTGGTGCCCGTGGGGGTAGGGGGGCGCCCAGGACGGTGTCTCTGAAAGTGGGCTGCCTGCCCGCAGGGGATGGCGCACGCCGGAGCTGCCCAGGACCGCCCCGTCCTAAGATTAAACCCCCCCCCCCCCCACCCCCCGGTGAGAGCGCGCGCGGGAGGCCCGGCCAGGCCCCGCCGTGCTCCGGAGAGCCGCTCGCCCCATAAGGCGAACCTCGGAGCGGCTGTTACTGTGCAACCCTCGCGAGGGCGTCGCCCGGAGGTCGGGCTGGGTGCTCCGGGCACCTGATGAAACCTCTCGCTTCACGGTAGCTTCACCGCGGATGGGGTACAGAATGTTTACTCCTCCTAAAAGAAAACAGAACGTAGCCAATTTTCCGTCCCCAAACCTCAGAAATTCCCAGAGAAGACTCCGTGTTAACTTGAGCTGGCATGGCCCTGCCTGTCGTGTTTTTCTGTGCAGGAAAATTTCCCATCCAAAAATGGGAGTCGAGGGTAGAAAGGAGGTGAATAATAAAATGGGACTTTCAGGATGGAAATAGCTCCGCACTCTCATTCTGTTACCTCGCCTTAAAAATATTTTTCTAGGTCACTAAATATTGTTCAAAGGCGTACTTTTAATGACGGATTAAAATCGGACCGTATGGAATTTTATATGCCAGAATGTATTCATCATCTCCCTCCTGCAGACCGTTCCTCTTGTTTAACCCTGAAGACACCTATCCTAAATTATCCCCTCTCGTGCAGTTACGTAAGTAACCTTTCTCACTGTAATCCTCGGTGCAAAAAAATGGATACAGTTTCCTCCCGCCATGGGTAAGTGTGTTGACTTTGCTGGCTTTGGGGTAGCTTGGAATGTGAGGCTTTCTGGTGTTAAGGAAAGAAAACATTGCCCAAGTGACCCAGCCAAGAGCTGTTTCTTGTCCTTTGAGACCTCAGATGAGGGGAGAAAGATGCTCAGGGCACCCGGAAGGTGTGACAAAGATCCAGACATCCAGGGAGCCTGGATGGGGAGATTCCCAATGCACTGCCTACCACGTTCCCTCGGAGAGCCTGCAAAGCCTGCATGTTTCTGATGAGGCGTGGAAATGTTCCCTTCTGTTACTTCTCTGCTAAATATATCCTTTTCAAAAAATTTATATATGCATGCACATTTTAGTGGAATGGTGGCTATCACTGATTCCATAGAGACTGAAGGACTCGAAAGGACCAAATCTCGGGGTGGTGGGACAAGACAGAGGCATCTCATGGCAGGACAGGCGTTCCCTCCTGCTAATGACAGACTTCACAGGCCTGGGAGGCATCATGGTGATCAGCTTGAAGGATCCCCTCTTTTTGTTTCCATCACATGAACCGTCTGGGCGAATTGTTTCCGAGTTACTTCACTCCCATTTTTGTATCGAACGTAATAAGAAATGCGAAAACGATATACAGCCTTTCCTTTAATGAAATGTCACCGCCCCGAAGTTCTCTGTGCTGGATGATGATAATTCCAGAGACATCCTTCTCCTTGTCAAAATACATAGTGGGGTTTTGTTCTTTTGGTCAACAACTTCCATGTTAAAACGCGATCAATTGTATACATCTACTCAAGACAGAAGAAAGCATGGCCACGTTATTCATAAAAGCCAAAAAGTGGAAATAGCCCGAAGGTTTCTCAACAGATACACAGATGAGATACGGTCCGCCCATACGATGGGCCATAAAAAATAATCAATTCCCGATGTGTGCCACACGGTCGAGCATCAGACATGTTATTGCTGAGACAGGAAAGGCTATGTATTGTGAGTCCATTTATACAAAAATGTCCAGAAAAGATTGATCTAGCGAGACAGGAAATGTGACCCAGTGGTTGTCTTGGGACACAGAAGCAAAGGGATGGGGGAGTGAGAGCCAATGGGTACCAGGATTCCTTTGGGGGTGATGGAAATGTCCAAAAATTATATCATAGTCACGATTATACAATCCTTCCTATACTTAAAAAATAAAAAAAAAAGCAACAACTCTGAATTGTACACTTACAGTGGGTGATTTTTAGGGCATGTAAATTATATCTCAAAAAAATTTTTAAATGCAATAGTGCAACAGAATTTTTTTTCAGGCACTGTCTCAAAGTGGATAGGGAATCCTAGCACAGACCTATTAAAGATAGGTAAAAATACCTTCAAAATAGGCCACCCTGAAACTAGCAAATGCTAGCGTGAATCTGTACCAGACATTAGCATTTTCCTGGACATTTTTCTCTGCGATCCTGCCCCTTCCCAGACCTACGTCCTTATCACTTTATGTTAGCATTTGGGCTCTGTCCTGGCCCTGCTTTGCTCTGCTGCTTTTCCCACGTAATCCAAAAGTGATCGATTTATGCAACTATCCCCCAGTTCTTCAAGAGACAATTCAGGGGACGCCTGGGTGGCTCAGTTGGTTAAGCAGCTGCCTTCGGCTCAGGTCATGATCCCAGAGTCCTGGGATCGAGTCCCACATCGGGCTCCTTGCTCCGCAGGGTGCCTGCTTCTCCCTCTGACTCTGCCTGCCACGCTGCCTGTGCTCACTCTTGCTCTCTCTCTCTCTCTGACAAATAAATAAATAAAATCTTAAAAAAAAAAAAAAAAGAGACAATTCAGGCTCTCCCCTACGTTCACCAAACTTGGCTGAGCTGTTTGCATCTCCTTCTTCTCTCCCAATAAACTACCATCCACAGGCAGAAGCATATTTCCCAGGGAAACCCAGGACCCACACACTTAGACCTATGTGGCCGGAACCAGCTGCTCACAAAACCATCTTACCTTTGCCACATGTGATATACTTATTGTGTTTATCCATTTTCATTTCATTTTTTGCAATGCTGGGCATCACCTACTCCACCAAATTCCCAACCAAGCAGTTATGTGAGGAAACATCCCTCCTCCCCCAGTTTGAAAAACATGGGTCCACTGGGGATCTTAGGCAACGACCGGAGACTGTTTGGGTTGTCACAGCTAGGGGAGGGGTGCTGCTGGCATCCAGTGGCTGGAGGCCAGGGATACTGCCCAGCACCCTACAGTGCCCTGGGGAGCCCCCGTAGCACAGAACAATCTGGCCCGAGACACTGACAGTGCCAGGATGGAGAAATTTTGATCTCAATTCTAGTAATGTCTCAAGGGTCCTCATCTATTCGATGGGTCTTGGCGCTAACTCTAAAGTAAGGTGGGGGGGGGGCCCCTGGGCGGCTCAGTGGGTTAACCATCGGCCCTCTGCTCAGGTCGTGATCCCAGCGTTCTGGGATCAAGTCCCGCATGCCCTCTCCCCTCTGCCCCTTCCCTTACTCATTCTCGTTCTGTCTCTCTCAAATAAATAATCTTTAAAAATAAGGCAGAAGGAGAGACAGTTGTCCTTAATCAATAAAGGTAACCTTGCTCCTGCCTCCTCTTCCGTCTTCTTCCTTAATATCTTTACCTTCTCGATCAGTAACGCGAAGCAGACAATTGGGGTCCCCAGCCCAGGATAGCTCAGAAGAGTGGCCCTGACCACGTGATCAATGCTGAGCCGAGGGCTGATTCGTGCTCAGTGGACATGCATCTGTCCGTATAACCTGTGGGGAATATTTATTGTATCCCTGTGACTCCCCACACAGTCCCCCTAATTTGAACCCTCTTTCTCATCCTACGTTGGCCCACGGAGGCGTGTGGGTTTTTCTGACGGGTGTCTCCCGTTTTTCTGGCTTTGAGTTCGAATGTTCTGAAACGAAGGCCAAGTCTTGCCCACCCCGCTGCCTCCGCTGGGGCCCCTAGCCCGGGCCTGGGAAAGGCAGGGCCTAGCTCCCTGCATGTGCCTTGGCCCCCGTGAGTGTCCACGTGTCGGCCCTGCCTCCTACCATTTGGCACTTTCCACGCACATCCGCCGTGGGCTCTCCCATGCAGCTCCCCCCTCCTGCCCTGCCTTCTGCTCCTTTGGAAAGTTCCTCTCCCTTCCCTGGCGTTGCTCCCCCATTCTTTCTCATTAAGAATTCAGAAACTGTCCAGGATGTAGCCCCACGCACCCCACGCCTAAATCACATGCACCCTGACTCTCCAGCTTGCCCCACACCGGAATCTCTCCTGGGGCTTTAAAAACTCCAACCACGAGGCGCCTGCGAGGCTCGGTCAGGTTGTGATCTCTGGGTCCCGAGACTGTGCCCCAAGTTGGGGGCCTGCTTAAGATTCTCTCTCTCACTCCCTTTGTCCTTCCCCCGCCCCTGCCCACTCAGGCGTATGCTCTCTCTCAATAAATAAGTAAGTAATTAATTAAAAACTCCTACCACCAGAGTCCCAACCCCTGAAATTGGGATTTCTTTAGTCTGGGATAGGGCCCCGAGGATCTCAATTTTTCAAATCACCCCCACCTGAGAACCACTAATTAAAAAAGTAGACAGAAGTTAAGTTTCCGCTTTGTTGGTTTTGACAACCTTAAAAAATGTATACTTTTTCAAACTCCCCTCCGATTTACTTCATGCCAACCGTCCTTTGTTTCACTGAGCGGGGAGAGAGTGCCAAGCCTGTTCTCCCAAGGACTCAAAGAGGAAAGCCACAGCAGAGCCACCGGAACAAGGCTCACAATTTAGTTGGGAGCAAAGCATGACAATGAGTGCAATGAGATTAGCAAAGGCTGGGGAGCCGCCAGCTCTGCTCTCATGACCGCCGGGGCTCAGGAGTTTCCTGTTCAGGAGTGGCACGGAGCACTGTGGCACCTCCCGAATTTCCTTGTGCCTCCTTGTCCGGCAAATGCACGTTCCTGACTTTGGGGCTCATGTCATCCTTCCCCTCCCCGCGCCTTCAAAAACACCCTGAAGTCCCTAGAGAGCGGCCCACGGGTGAGGAACGGGAAGGGGCTGGGTCAGGGATGCTCTTGTCTGTTGTGCACCACAGGGAACCTTCGAGCCGGATTCCATCCACCTGCTCAGCCCTGCACAGAGCTGTGCCAGGGAAAACCAAGGATGATTGGCAGTTTTTAAAAATAAACAGAGCATCAATGGATGGATGGTTTTTTTTTTTTTTTTTTTTTTCAACCTTCACAGAACTATGTTAGGAATTTAGGAGAAGGAATTGGCCGTTGGAATTTTTTTCCTCTGAAGTGTGTGAGTCATCCTCTTTACCGTTCTCTGACCTGCGGGCAGCGTCCTACTGTGTAAAGCTGTGTTGGTATATGACTTACACTCAGACCTACCACATAATTTGTCGGGCAGAGGGCAAAAGGCACTCTGTGCAAAAGTAAACTGTCTTTGATAGCCCCCTGCCCTGTCGTGACTTGTACCATCGTACTTCTTTGACACTGTGATACTCATAGGACTAGTGTGGACCCACATAAGGGCCCAGGGACCCAAGAAGCAGCAAGTACAGTGCATGTTTGATGACCCCAACTGCTTTGTGCCCTGGGGCAGAGGGTAGCTGGAGCACCTCGGTGACCATCAAGTCAAGCTCCAGGTTCATGCCCCATTCTCCCATTGGACGGCACTTTCAAAATACAAAGTTCAAGGATACAATGACAGAGGATTTCCATAAGGTGGTTGAATGTTGTGTGATGCGCAGCCTTAGCATCGGGCCATGTGTGGTTGAGCTATCACACGGCCACAAAGCTGGGCCTGCTCACACTTCTAGAACCAGCTAATACTCTCTATAGTCCAGAAAAGGATACATAAATAAAATATTTTCCAGATCACAAGGTTGACCCAATAACCAGTTCCACAAATAATTTACTCTTTCAAGGACAGAATAATGTTTTAAGCACTTTTGCGCTTCTCAGTGGCCAAAATTTTCCTTTTCTACCCCCAACATTGTTAGCATCTATACAGCAAAAACATGCATTGTACATTTTTTAAAAATCAGTGCCTTAAAAAAAAAAATCAGTTCCTTTGGTTGTTCCTGCCATACTTTTTTTTTTTTTTTTTTTGATTGATTTGTAAAATAGCCGAAGAGAACTAAGGAGATGTGATTTCTGTGATGTCCAAGAAAATGGGCATTCCACGAAACCAGGCTCTCAGAATATAATGAAATCGGTTGCTGGTGAGTTTAGCAAGGGCTGAAGCGGTCTGGATTACAAATGGCAAAGCATGATGGTAAAGGATTGTCAGCAGATGTCTCGCTTCTCCACACACCAGTGCTTCCTGGCATGGGAACCGTGAACTTCCTTCACCAGAATCTGCCCAGCACCAGGTGGCCAGAGCTCCAGCAAGGACGTCTTGAGAGCCTGCCTCTCTAACAAACAGCTCAGGTGGCCGGAAGGCACCCGTACTTTGAGAACCACCACCAAGGTCCCGTTGTCCTGACCGACTGTCCCTGGGCCATAGACACAATACCTGCTCCTTCCAGACACACTGTGAGCTCCCTCTTGTTCTAGCTGCTGGGCTCATTCTTCCACATCACTGGGCTGGAACAGCCCAAAGCCATAGACACACCTTGTCTGAAGGTGTCCACACCGGCCCCAGAGGTGTGGAGTCATGCAGCAGAGTTCTGAGGGCGTGGGGACCCGTCTCCTGACCCCACACTCACCTCTTGGGCCATGCTGGGCGGAAGGTGCACATGTAGGAGTTAATCACATCCTTCCCAGCATCTGGGCTCTCTGAAGCCAGGTACAGAAAAATACAATCGCCCTTTGTTCTCTGTGTTTGCACTCTGTCCACACAATCCCGTCTTGCAAGGTAGGAGGGAACCCTCCCAGTGCAAATCCCTCCTGCTCAGGAAACACCTTCCTGTCTTTTCTTAGGAGGCGAGGGTTTTTTTCAACTTTAAAAAACCATCCCCATATAAAATGTTTTTGTTATATCCTTGAGACAGCCATCTGCTAATCTGATACATTTTTGCTCAAGTGTAATTCTTCCACTGTCATTGCCAATGACTTTCTTGGGGGGGAGATTAATTTTCATTAAACCCTATACATATTTTTTTTTTTTCATTTCTGAGTGTCTAAAACACCATCTTTCTGTCTCCTCTGTTTATCAAGTCGTGCACTTATAGTGACTCGTTGGCTCCAGGACAGTAAAGAAAAAGAGCTGGTCCTTGTTTTTTTCCTGCAGATGATTTTTCTTGAAGGATCACATCTGGCAAAACTTTGCTTGCCTTCCTCGAAATTTTAATTTTGGCACAGGTGACGTGTTGATTTCATTCTTTAAGCTACGAATACATTTTTAAATGCAAGAGCTACAAGGACTTCTAAGCCCAAAAGAAAACTCCTTAGGGCAAAATAGAAAGAAAATAAAGAGATGGCACAGATGACTGCCTAGAAGCTTCATAAATTCTGCAAGATGGTGGTAACGGTCGATAACCTGGCAAGAGTTTCAGAGAAATGCACAGGAAGCAAAAACCCCACTGCACCCGTAACAGCCCGGTGTTTCATTGTGCAATATCCCACAAGTCTTTAGAGTCCTCAGAACCACTGTGAAAGCTACACATGTCACTGGAGAGGCCCCAGCCTCCTGAAGGCCACCCTCCAGCCAGGCTCCCTTGTAGGTCTGATGGGACAAAGCTTCCTTTGAAACAACAACCCAAAACACTGGGGGAAGGGTGAGCAAAACTGGGCTCTTCCCTAGAGTCTTGAGGTATCTGGTCTTGCCTTTTCTCGTTCTTCTCCTCCTGGCTTCTCGCTCTCCAGTGTTATTTTGAGTCAGCAATAAGGACATGCCAAGGGACTCACTCCTCAGGAACACTCGTGATAGGGCAAAGAAGCAAAAGGCAACATTTGGCCTGTTCTTTTTATTAAGAAAGCTTTGTTGGATTTGAGGATGCACTGTTCAAAGTGAAGGACTCCTCGGAGATGCTCTGGGTAAGAGAGACACATGGTAAACCAGCTCAAGGTCAGGCAGATCGGGTTCTGCTTGGCTTGGTTTTGTAGCGAAGCCCAGAGGCTCTCCAGGAAACCCTTGAGCAGACATCAGCGGGATGTCTCGGAACGCGGAGTCACTTTTCGTAAGGATCCGAAGGTGCAGGGGAGCGGCTGCCAAGGACAGCTGCCAAAAATAGCTGACTTTCAGGGCTGCGGAGAAATTGCAAGGCCAGCGTAAAAGGACCCGTGTCACACCAGTGAAAGCATCGATGCCCAACAGCGGGCTCCTCTTGGTTACAAAGCGCAGACATGCGTATTGGGAAAGACACAAATAGAAAGTTCCGCACCACAGTAGTGTAGTATTATTGTGCTGCGTCTCTGTCGGGGGAGCCAACCGGCAGGGCGGCAACAGTTACCAGGGTCTGAGGCCCTGGGCTTACGCTATATACAGTCTGCAGCTCGCAGGGCTCTGTGAATCCAGGAAAGGGAATCTAGTTCCCTAAAGTGACAACAAAATTGAGCCAGGGGATTCATTAACCTTATCCTGACTTCCTCCAAAAGCTACACAGTGTTTGCTCCAGTGAGGAGGAAAGCCTAGCAGACAGCCCCCAGGGTTGGTGGCATATCTCTATTTGAAAGAAAATCAGTGCCTCCGAACGAATGATTTTGTTAACCTCGAGATTCTCCGGTTTTACGCAGTTGAATGACCACTTAAGAGGCAGAGCACGATGCTAGGTATGGAGGGAGGGGCGACGGGAAGGATATGCCTGAGAAGCCAGGGCTCGGGGAGGGATCTACAGTCCGTGAGTACAGACTGCACACAGCTACAGCTCCCAAGACAAAGCAGTCAACGGGGCAAAGGTTTACAATGACTGGTGTCCAAGGAGGCCTACACCTCAGGAGCTTAAAATCGTTTTGCATTTGCTCCGGTGTTGAGTACCTAAAATGAACCACATTGTGTGGGAAGATTCGGATGCAATGTAGGTGCAAATGTCCTAATTCTCCCCATCCTCTGCCCCACAAGTGCATTCATAGTCTTCCTCCTTGAGGGCGACTTCCAAAGGATCCCCCACTTAGTGGTAAGGATGCATCTGGAACCCAGGCTGGTCCCACAGGAAGCTGTGAGAGTGACAGCAGGGAAAGCAGCCGAGGAAGAGGAGGTAGAGGAAGGGGGGGAAGCCACCATTTATTAGAAATCCACTGCCTGGCACACACATCACGGGCACAGCCTCGAATCCACCAGCTAGCTACCCCAGTGTCTCCAGTCTACACACAAGACGAATGAGGCCCTGAGACTTGCCTGTGGCCACAGATGAATGTATGTTAGCACCTGGCTTCAAACCCACATCAGATGGGCTTTGAAAGCGTCGAATCCTTGCCCCCCACGCCCGCGGCTCTCAAACTTGACTGTGGGCTTGTCGGGGCAGTTTCCTGGGCCACGTTCCCAGCAGCGCCGATGCGTCAGGCCTGAGTGGGACCCAAATTTCCGTTCCTAACAAGCTCACAGGCGAGGCTGAGGCTGCTGGTCTGAGGTCACACCCGAGCACGGACCGAACAGTAGAATCTTGTTCTGTGCAGATCCCTGGGACTCGCTCCCAGGGTTTCTGACGCCGTGGGTTTCAGTAAGTTCAGAGGCTGTGCCTTGAATCCCTTCCCTGGGAAAGTTCTAGCGTGGCCAGTCCCCGCACTCATTGCCAGTTGGGAGGGCTTTCCAGGTGCAGAGCGAGCCTGTGTGTTCTGGGAAGTGCGAGTCATTGGGGAGCCATTTCCACGTCCAGGAAAGGGGAGAGGACACTGGATGAGGCAAGACCCTTCTGTGAGCTTAGCACAGGGATTCCACGGGGAACGCAAGCCACTGAAAGGTGGTGTCATGGTTTCCACAGAAACCAAACAATCATTTATTCAAGAGCAGGAAAAGTGTGCTCCTGAGAAGAAACTGGGCAACTCAAGAGGTCTTTTCAGAAGCTGCCCCCAGCCCACAGCGTGCGGCTGCACATGGGCACGTGCGTGTACACACACACACACACATACACACACGCACACTGCATTGCAAAACAAATCAATGCATAAAAACTAACACCATGTTTTCCCTCTTTGCAATCTCGGCAATTGGTAGATGCATCCTTCTGGCTGCCAGGTGGAAACATGTGGGGGCCCTCTTCGCTGCCCTGATTTTTGACACATCTCAGTCCGGTCCTTACCACTCGCCCTCACAACTGTGTTCGAGATCCAATCACTTCATCACCTCCAGGCGACTGCCCTGTGGGAGCCACCATTTTCTGTGACTGCACAGCAAGACTGGGAAGACAAGGGCCTCCTCATTTGACTTCATGCCCCGCCCTTCCACTCCTGCCCCATGCAGAGCCTGCAGGATCCTTTCAAGAAGAAGTCAGATTGGGGCGCCTGGGTGGTGCAGTTGGTCGAGACTCAGACTGGGTTTCAGCTCAGGTCATGATCTCAGGGTCATGAGATCAAGTCCCGAGCGGGATTCCATTCTGGGCATGGAGCCTGCTTGGGGTTTTGTCCCTCCCTGTCCCTTTGCCTCCAACCCCCAGCTCCCATGCTCTTGCTCCCTCTCTCTCTCTCTAAAACAAATGTACTAATGGAAGTCAGAGAGTGCCTTCGCTCAAAAACTATCCAGAGCGTCCCCTTCCTTTCAGAATAAAGCCAAAGTCTGAAGATCGTCTGCAAGATCCTGTACAATTGCCCAGCCCTCTCCCCGACTTTTGTCTTAGACTTTGTGGAAGGAAGAAAAATGACCCCCTGATATTAAGATACAGAGATTATTTCTGGATTGTCTCAGTGATTCTAATGTAACTACAAGGGCCCTTAAAAGTAGAAGAGGGAGGGGGCCCTGGGTGGCTCAGTGGGTTAAGCCTCTGCCTTCGGCTCAGGTCATGATCCCAGGGTCCTGGGATCGAGCCCCATATCGGGCTCTCTTTTATGCAGGGAGCCTGCTTCCCTTCCTCTCTCTCTCTGTCTGCCTCTCTGCCTACTTGTGATCTCTGTCAAATAAATAAATTAAATAAATTTTTTTAAAAAAGTAGAAGAGGGAGACAGAAGACAAGGTCACAGTGACCGCGCGTGAGAAGGACCAACCCACTCCTGCTGGCTTTAAAGATGAAGGAAAGGGTCAGAGGCCAAAGAATGTGGGCAGCCTCTAGAAGCTGCCAAAGGCAAGGAGAAGAATTGTCCCCTAGAGCGTCCAGAAAGAAGGCAGCCCTTCAGAGCTTGACTCTAATCCTCTAAGACCCGTTTGGACATCTGTCCTATGTCGTCCTAAGCCACCAAGTCTGTGGGATATGTTAGAACCACGGCCCTGCAGGCAGGGCAGACCCTGCCTCCTGCTCGCAAGCGCTGGCTCACACGGCTGACCTTGCAGGTGCTTGAGCACGTCACACAAAACCCGTCCACACGTAGGGTGACCATAGCACGGATTTTCCAGAACCAGATTCCTGGGCACTCAAAGGCGGCACTGATCATTTGTATGGCGGGACAATGGCCGTGAAGGGAGACTGCCTTGGACAAACAGATATGTGGTGACACCAGCTTCAGGGGCTTTGCCTGGGGTCGTCCCTCTGCCTGGCCCGGTAAGCCTCTCACAGATGCTTCTGAGTCCTTGTCCAAGCATCATCCTCTCAGGGAGACCAACCCTGTCCATATTGAAAGAGTCTTCCCAGTGTTGCCTGAGTGGCTTAGCCGCTTAAGTGTCCGACTCTGGATTTGGGCTCAGGTCATGATCTCAGAGGCCTGGGATAGAGCCCCAAGCCAGGCTCTGCGCTCAGCTGGGAGTATGTGTGAGGATTTTCTCTCCCTCTCCCTCTGCCCTGACCCTTGCCCACTCATTCTCTCTCTCTTAAATAAATACGTCTCTAAAAAATAAATAAAAATACAATACAATGGCTGCCTGTCCCTACATTCATATTCTCCAGAAGCTTTTTACCCTGGTCTTTTTCTTTTCTTTTCTACTGTTTGTCTCCCCCGAATGCATCTTGTGCTTATCTGACTTCTCGTAGACCTTACTTTTGTCCATGTCCCCTGGCTGTGGAACAGAGACGGCCACTCGGTTACCGAGAGTTTGATTTACAACGTCGTCTGGCGCGTAAGAAACGCTTGACTAGATATTTGGTGAATGAGTGTGTGATCTGGGTGTCCAGAAGTTAGGCAGGAAGACGGACACAACGGGCAAAAGCGCAGATCAGAAGAGCTGAGGTTTAGACCCTACTTCCCGAAATATTTTGAGGACGCTCTAAGCATTTTTCTTTTTCATCTACAGAACGGGAGCTCTGAGATCATGTCACACTCTCAAATCTAGGACCTACTTAGGTGGTCAGTAAATATCTCACGTACAGCCTCAAAAGGTTGCGGTATACCAACCCCGTACATAGAACCAATCGGTGAGATACATTCCCCGTGGTAAGATCTGAAACAAAATGACCTTATATCTGAGCCCCTTGTCAGCCAGGTCTCCCCGGGCCGCCTCGAGGTGAGCCAGCCGGCTGGCTACCTGTTTCAGCCTTTGCTGAAATAAATTCACCGTGTTTGCACCTGGTCAGCAGGACAGATTCCCTTCCAGTTTCCCCTTGTTCTTAGAAGCTGTAAAACCCGGGCCCAGCGGCAGGAAGTAACGCAGACCCCACCCCCCACCCCCACCCCGCACCCTAATAAGCGATTATGGTTATTATTGGTAACGGCTTTCCAAAATGCTCCCCCACACCCCATTAGCGGCTCTCCTTGCTCGCTCACCTGAGTGAGCCGATTTCAAGAGAAAATAAGAGGGCTTTGCAGCAGACGTCGTGCCAAGGAACACAGAGTTAAATGTTTTGCTCCAGGGGTTAGCAGGAGGAAAAAGCAAGGTGCTTTCCATAGCATGAAATGATTCCATTCTGGGAGAAGTCAAGAAGATGCCCACACATCGGGACCAGCAAGGGGCCTCGGTCGCAGCACTAGGGATGCGTGGGGCCAGGCACTCTCTGCTGGCGGCGGGGAGGCCAAGCGGTCTTGTGCATTGTATGATGTTTTAGCAACATCCCTGCCTCGATGCCCCATGAGGCACCAGCACCCAGTTGTGACAAGGGAAAATGCCTCCAGACGTTGTGAAATGTGCCCGGTAGCAAGGCCACCTCACTCTCCGTTGAGAACCACTGCAGTAAGTCAACAAGCACAGCAAACCCAACCAGTTAGAGTCAGGAGACACATCAACTGGGGTCTCAGGAAGGGAGTAGAGGAAAGAAGAGAGACCATAGGAAGGGCCTGATGGGGGTTCCAGGAGCAGGGTCTGGGCATAGAGCCCCTCTCCGCCACAGACCTGCCAAGACCTCATGCAACAGCAAGCGAAGCTGAGAACATCACTTAGTTCATGGCCAGAGAAAACAAAAGCAGTAATGAGGTTTGCTGACATATCAGATTCTCCATCGCACGTACATGCCCGTAAATGTCTATCCGCCCGCTGTACAAGATCCTTTGAGCAGGCGCACAAACCCAAACAGGGAACCAGGGCTTGCCTCGGGGGAGGGGAAGTGGATTCCAGAGACGAGAGAGGGCGCGGGAGCCTTGCTTTTCGCTGCTCGGACATGAGTAATTTTGTATCATGACCATGCATGACTATTACGAAAGAGAGAATTTTGTTTCATCACCAGGAAAGTAAGGAAAGCTTAAAGCACACAACCCACAAAAATGGACATAAATGCTTTTTCACAGAGGAATATCAAGTTGGCTGTGTTACAGGAGATGAGATTTTTGTCTTCCTTGGGGTATGAAAGGCAGGGCATCTCAGAGTCAGTCCATGTGAGTAGGTTTTCCCTAAACTCCATTATACCTGCTTCTTTCAGTCCATCTTTTGTCATGACCAGAGCTAACACTTCTTGATCCTCTTCCCAGTCATTAGAACCTAAATGTGTCTCCACAAAGGCATAGTGATACCTCTTAACAGCTCAGGACGATTTTAAGGTCATTAACATCATGTTAACGTCACGATGATTTTAACGCCACGACTCCATTTCGTAAGAGTTTTCTCTCTCCCTACTTGCGAGGTTCTTGCTGTAAGATCCATTTTAATTACGACTGCTAGACGTATTGTACTTCGTGTTCACAAACAGTAACTATATGGAGAGGTTCCCGCTGAAAGCTCACAATTTTCATTGAAAGAAGATCTCCCGCTAGAACGGACACGCGTGCTCTCTTTCTTCCCTCCTGCCTTGCAGAATGCAACTCCTAGAAGAGAGCAGACTATTTTGGGGTTGTTTTGTTGTTGTGTTGTTTTGTTTCTTTTTGCAATATTTCTCAATAATAGAAGTCCTTGCCAGAAGCTCCCTGCCCCTCCTCCTCAGTATTTCCAATTCAGTCGCTAACTACAAAGGAAAAAATGCAGACTTTTGCCGTTACAGGGCAAAGGTTAACCATTCCGACTGCGCCAGCGGAAAGACTACTAAAATGGCCAAAGCCAAACCTTTTTGTTAGTTAAGGATTCTTAAGTTTTTTAAATCCCTGAAAGTACTGCAATTCTGGAGTAGTTAGAAAATAATTTTCTGGTCACTACTCTTGCATACCCACTAGATTTAAATTCGGAATCTTTAGAAGGTCTGTACCCATCAGCTTTTTCTGCATAATTTGATGACTTGAAACAACTACCATTCATTTTGGTCAAGATTCAGGGCTGGGCTCAGCTGAGTAGATCTTCCAGTCTTGGCTGGGCTCATGCTTGGAGCCCAGCCACAGACTGGCTGCTTCTAAAATGGTTTATGTCTGTACCGTAGAGACTGTTGTCCTCTAGAAGGCTAGGCCGAGTGCTAAGAGAGACGAGGGGCCCGAGACCACTTGACAGGAAGGCCTGGAAGTGACCCGTCCTTGTCCGGGTGTCACATTCTATTGGCCAGAGCAAGTTACCAGTCAAAGGGCTGGAGCACAGATCCTGGCTATTGATGGAAATAGTTGCCAACTTCGGTTGCACAGGCAAATGTGTCATGTAGGATGACACATGTGTCATGTAGGATGGTGGTCATTTGTACAATCTGCAATCGCACCGATTTGTCTTATAGGGTCGCTATTAAAATTTAATCCTTTGGAAAAGAATGGGGCCAAAGGGTGGAAAACCAGAGATCTCCATTGGATTCTAATTTGACACGAGACTAGATACCTGAATGCGCGTTATTTAATGAGCTTTGAAAAGTCTGGCTAGGGGCTCCTGGGGGCCTCCGTTGGTTACGCGTTACCTTCGGCTCAGCTCACAATCCCAGAGTCCTAGGATCGAGCCCCACATCAGGCTCCCGCTCCACGGGCAGCCTGTTTCTCCCTCTCCATGGCGTGTGTGCTCTCTCTCGCTCTGATAGATAAATAAAATCTTAGAAAAAAAAAAAAGTCTGGCTAACTATCTGTCCTCAAAATACAATCTTGAACATCTGATTCTTCCATTACTCCCAAAGCTATCTGTTTTGTGACTGGTGGAATAATTATCCGTCTCCCGCGGGAGTGGAAAATCACATGATCTTTATAGAGATAATGCCTTTATGCCAATGGAGAAAAATTTGATTTGATCTAAGTTTTATATAGCTAAAGCTCATTGACGTTGCACAAAACAGCCTCATTATTTTCGCATCCCATTCAAAATGCAAAGGGCAGAGAGGAAGGAGAGGCAAGGCAAAGTTATTAAATGGGAGAAAAAAATGGGAAAGAATCCTTAATTTCTTATTCGTGAGTGGGAAGCACCGACAAGGAATAAAGAAAAAGATGATCAGTGGCATCTTCCCTGGTAAGAGACCCGTACTCTCTCCAGCTCCCACCCCATCACCACATCCCCAGCCCTTCACAGGATCCACTACACACACAGACACACAGACACACATACACACACACAGACACACACACACACACACACACACAGGTGGCACGACTTTCTAAATCAGGGGGGGCTGGAAGAGCTGCACCAAATTATGTCCTGACCAGGCTGTTAATATTTGGAGCCCATTTTCAAAAGACAAAATTATCCATTGCCCCCTATCTTTGGTGTTAAAATGAGAAAAAGAAATAAGAAAATAAGAAGAATTGCCTTGGATGATGGGAATGACAATGACACATTACCGAACACATACTGAAAATACAGCCCATCGAGTGGACTAAAAATATCTTAAGGAAAGACAGATTCAATGAAGAAATAACATTATGGACCCCCTGTAGGTACTTCCGCCTCTTCCCTTTAATTAATGTAACAAATAATTCATTGAGCACTTAATAGGAACAAGGCATCGGGCTAGTAGTGGAGAGCAGATTAGTAAAACATCGGCTCCTTCTTTCAAGAAAATTATTATTTATAAGGAAAGAGACATGCTTCCAAAAAACAGCAATACCAGGTGGAAATAAATACAGTCAGCCTTCACGATCCGTGGATTCTGAATTTGCAAGTCTGCCTCCTCGCTAAAAGTTATCTGTCGCTCTGAAATCAATAAGCTCGGTGCTTCTGAAGCCATTCAAGGACACCTACACTGCAGTGATAACTTTTGTGTTTCCTGACGTGTACCGTCCCCGCTGAGGCAAAACAAGGTGACGCTCTCCCTTGTTTCAGCTCTGAGACTGCAAACAGGCTCCCTTTCCCCAGCCTGTCTACTGCCATGTTTTTTTTTCCTGGCTTATTATTTTTGTGCTTTCAGTTGGTGATCTCACTGTTTAAAATGCCACCTCATGAGGAAATGCTGTCTCGTGCCCCAAAGCACAAGAAGGCTGAACGTTGCCTTACAGAGAAAATATGTCTTAGATACCTTCCTCCGGGCATCAGCTATAATGCCATTGGCCATCAGTTCAATGTGAACGAATCAATAATATTTATAAAGTAAGATGCCTTGGGGCGCCCCAGGGGCTCAGTCGGTTAAGCGATTGCCTTTGGCTCAGGTCTATGTACCAACAGGTTGATGAAAGTCTTAGGACCAGAGGAGTACAGGAACCTGACCCCACAAATCCCCTAGGAACAAAGGTTCAATATTTGCTAATTCAGTGTTCATGAAGACTGTATAGAACACAATACTGCAAATAATGAAAACCAACTGTACTTCCTGAATGAATGAATGAATGAATGAATGAGGATCCACAAGAGGGATCGCTGAAGTGCCCCGAATGTCCAGTTGAAGGAAAGGGGAGGAATTCATTGGAAGAGGACACAAGGGAGCTGAGTCGGTCAGGTGTGGAGAAACGGACTTGCCGGTGCACGCCCAGCAGAGTGGAACAGTATGAGCAAAACCATCGATGTGGAAAATGTTGCTGCTTTTCCCACTTAAGAGCACAAGTCCCCAAGTCTTAGAATTGCAGTTCTGTGACTTATGGGGTACACAGTGTGACTCAGCGAAGTTACTTAGTTTCCAGTGAAGCAGGTTAAGAATAGTATCTATCTCATAGGCTGATGTGGGTGTTAAAATCTGTTACATCTTGGGGAGCCTGGGTGGCTCTGTTGGTTAAGGGTCAAGGGACCGAGCCCCGCATTGGGCTCCCTGCTCAGCAGGGAGTCTGCTCCTGCCTCTCCCTCTGCCGCTCTCCCCTACTTATGGGCTCTTGCTCTCTGTCCATATAAATAAATAAAATACTTTTAAAATAAATAAATAAAATTTTCAAGAGCCTCATGGTTGTTAAACATTTAGGACAAGTCAGCTGTGGCTGTCATGACTCTTCATGTTCCTGGGACAAGGGCTATTTCCGTCGGGCTCAGTCATAAGGCAACATGAGGCGAAACTGCGGGAAGCAACACTGGATGTACACATCCACCTTGGGTCCCAAGGACGTTGGGTTCTAGATAACAAAATCTGCAGAGCACTAAGGAGCAAGCCTACATTTTTCTGCAGGGAACAGACCGGACAGGTTATGCTCCGGTGGGAAGGGGAAGGCATGGGAGAGGGAACAGAGGGGCAGGGGCGTAGCTGGAGCCTGGGAGAGCAATGGGGAAATGGACCAAAGGGGGGGCGTGTTCGGGAGGAAACAGAGAAGAGAGCGTTCGTGACATCTGCAAGGAGTCAGCTCCTAAAGGTGCGGGTGCTGGTGGTGTCTTTGCTTCCTCATCTGGTGCTGGTTCCGTGGGGGCAGTTCGGGTGTGAAAATCGGAGAGCCGTTATCTTACCGGTATGCTTATTGACTGTCGAGTTTGTGAATGAGTGATTTAAAGGATTTAGGCAGGCAGAATGGTCGGAGGACGGATCCATGTGGATTCACAAGATGGAAAAGGGGCAGAGTTGGGTGGGGAAGATGCTGAGCTCCGTTGGTCTGTCGAGTCTGAGAAGCTTCATAAGCAGGGGTGGTTTTGATGGAGAACTGATCGCCTCATGCCGCCTCGACGTAGCCTGGGAGACCTTCAATCTCAGAATCAAGAGTCTGGAAACAGGGCTATAATCCTCGAGGTTCTTAAGTGAAGCGCCAAGAAAAGGGAAGGAGCGAGGGGGGTAGGGAGGGACAAAGAAGGGGAGGGATGGAAGACTGGCCTTGGGCAGTGAAATGCAGGGTATTTATTAACAAATTGGCTGACTTTTTTGTCTTCTCACGGAGCATAGCAGGGGCTTGGAAGCAGGCTTCTGGGCTCTGTATAAATCTGATTGCCAGTTTTTCCTACGGAACACGAACGTACCACAGCCTGACTGAAATTCTAATAGAACACTCCAAAGTTCTGCAAGTGTCTTAGCTTTGCTCGAAAACACCAGTCGTCCAGCGGGGAGTTAATAGATGCCCACAGAGGAGGTTTTAACTGTCTTCAGCCTTCCTCCCGTTAATCCCATTCATTCCCCCTTTGAGAAACAGCCTGGGGTAGAGTTGGGGAATAAAACCAAAAAGGTGAAATCCTTCTTCTCATATAAAAACAAGCCTCTTTCTTACTTGTAAGCGCAAAAGCGAGTAATCCAAGATGGCAGCGGTAATGGGCGTCCTCATCTTCATTAACCCACGTGTGCTCGTTAAATAGCAGGGGGTACCCAGGGCATTTATTTCAATAAAAACAATTAAGTATATATGTCTGGTCCGCTCAGCCTTAATGATTCCCTGTGGACAGGGCTGCAGGCAGGGTACTTCTTGGGTTTCAAAGCAAGATTACTGAACAGAAATGACTGTCAAGTCTTATAATTTGGGTAACTGCCAAACAGACCATGGATAAAAGCAGAAAAAGAAAAGGAAAATAGGAGACTGATTACCAGAAGCCCTTTTTTTTCCCCCTATTGGAAAAATTACCTCTGAGGCCCCAACACTTATCTGCTCTGGCCGTGCAGCCTTCAAAACGGAACGCCCGCCATCACACCGCATGGGACCACATGCCCTATCTGTAAGCCTGAGAAACCACTTCTGAACCACTTTTCAGGTGTCATGTCCAAGAGGAAGGATTAATTAGAGGAAGTGCATGAAGCAAAAGAAAACCCATCAAGGAGTCTACATCGGCCATTGTTCTCTCTAGAGCTGAAGAAGGTTGTGCCTCTGCCTAAGTTCTCACCAGACTGGCTGAGCGTCTGCGTTTCATTCTGATACTCCCAGTCAATAAAACATAACGTGTGCCCTAAAGTTAAGGCATATTTAAGATATTGTACATTCTCGATGAGCCAGGACGTACCCAAATCAAAATTACGTTTTATAAAACCTGATTTCAAAAAACAAGTAAATGATGCTGAAGGACGAAGTGTCTGAGACTTCACTGAACATACAACTTCCAGAGGGTATCTTGGGGCCGATAGATAGCAATCAACCCCCAAAGGACGGTAGGGTACTTGTTAGCCCACCCGAATGCCAACCCGAATGAAACTAGGCTCCGTCTGCTGAACCTGCTTCAGAAGGAGGAGGAATAAAACACATCTGGGACGGTTGCCACAAGGCAAGACCGAAGGAAACCAGAAGATTCACTTCAGGCCCATAACCCACTCCCGAAAGTTTAACTGCGCTTTGAAGTCGAAAATGATGCCTTCTTCACAATACAGGTAGATATAAATAAAAGCTAATCAAATAAGAAAATAAAATGAAAATTAAGGATTCCAAATGACCAGGAATCATGATTTGGCTAGTGGGAAGTCCAAAGTCTATAATTTCTGCTCATCCTGTTGTGAATGAGGCATTGCCACGGTCACACACCGGGGTCCAGTTTGTGTCTGAGGCCACAGGACTGGTTGGGTGCAGAGCCCTGAAAGGGCATCAGTTGCCAACATGAGTCATTGAATGTAATGGCCTTTGTCATGGACAGTTGCTTAGCCATTGACCCCAAGATGTAGATCTGGTTATAACAGGCAGGGTTTGCACTTGACATTTGGAGGCAGATAGGTCATGATTGCTGGGGGCCGCCCTGTGCACTGGCCTCTACAGTTTAGATGCTGATGTGTACTCTCACCCATGTTGCGAAACCCAAAAATGTATCCAGACGTTGCCAAGTGTTCCCAGAGGGTGTGTGGGGACAACAGTCCCTCCCCAGTGGAGTCACTGGGTTTGGAAACAGCAATGTGGCCCTGCCTACCCACATCTCAGCTTCAAGCCCAGCCAGCCACCTGAGGACCTGCTCCTCCTGAGGACCTGCTCCTCCTCCACCTGAGGACCTGAACCCCCCAATAGTACACCCAGCTGCCATTCTTCTGCAAAGAAGAAGATTGGCTCTTGGAGTCCTATCTCCAGTCCTGGATATACATGAGACCTACTTCTGATCCCCTCATAAGAATTATTGGATCTCCCACTCAGCCCTTTACTCCAGGTCTCCAGTCCCTGCGCTGGGGTCTCCGGCAGGCATCAGCCCAGGAACCTGAGAACCTCACCAACCACTCTCGTATCTCCACCATCCTGGTCTTACTTCCACTCGCAGTCAAGGCAAGGGGATTTAATACCCACCACCTAGACTTGCTTCCGCTTAACTTAAGGATAACACAGCAAAGGAATCTGCAAACTGACAGATTAAGACAGATGACATCTCATCACTTGCCTTGAACAACTGTGTTTCAATTAAGGAATCAGTGATTAAGGGTTCAGCCTTATCATGAGACGTTGGCAACCAGTGTCTGTTCAATGCAAAGCCAGTCCCGTGACGACCTGAGAGTCTGGGAAGTCTCCAGTGTTCCTTCCTGCAGGAACCCACTGGAACAAGGGGCTCATCTGACGGTTCAACATTGCGTCTTCCACACCTGGAGGAGAATCTGAAATAGCGTTGAGAGTCAATAAATATTTGTTGAATGAGTTCATTTACTTCTCAAAAATATGAGCCCAATGAGTATTGGTTAAGGGCATATTGTATGTTCTGTGCTGATTTAAGCTGAATGAATGAATCAATCAATCAATCAATTAATCAATCAGTGATTCTTTGATAAGGTGGTAGCTTTCAAGCAACAGAGACCACCGTTTTCATATTAGAAATTGCAATCTGCAGAATTCTGAGATGCCTTGACATCCCTGACCCTGGCATATACGTATCTTCTCCCAAGTTATTCAATCACATATTAACTTAGGTGTTTCCACATTTGCAGGAGCACTTAAATCCCAAATCAATTGACCTTAAGGAGGAGAGATGATCCTTGGTGGGTCTGACCTAATTAGAGACTCAAAGGTGACAGGGTTTCTTCTGGAAAGAGATATGAAAGGTAAGGGGGGAGTGTGTGGGGCAGAGTCTCCGTTGCTGGGTTTAAAGATGAAGCCATGTGGCAAAGAACGTGGTTTCCGCGAGCTGAAGGCAACGTCCAGCTGACGGCCGGTGAGGAACCGGGGACCTCAGCTCTACAGTTGCAAAGAACCACGTTCTGCCCCAATCACACGAGCCTGGAAAAGGACCAGACCTTCTGTTGAGAACCACAGCCGCAGCGTGCAGGTGAGGCCCAGCCCTCTGGGGTAGCCTGTGAGATCTGAACAGAGAGAGTAGCCACAATGTGTCCAGCGGACGGAGAGGGAGAGGATGGAGGGATAGGGCCGAAGTAAGAGCCCATGAGGAGCACCGGGCTTGAGAGCAAACTGGGGAGGGGTCGCAGGTGGCAAGAAAGAGACTCTGAGGACGTTAGCCATGCGTACATGATAATAAGAGAGAGAGAAAGTTCGGTTACACTGGACTGTGAATGAAAACCTGGTTTGGGCAATTGCACAGTTTTTATTATTTTTATTATTTCTGAGACACCAGATTGACGTTTTCAAATGTGACTTCTTGGGGGGAATGGCTCTTCATGCGGGCGCAAACGGCCCAGCTTCCTTCCTCCAGGTGACACTCGTATTCTCAGACCGGCCTACGGGAAGGTGAAAACGAAACTCCTTTCCCCATTTTTGGCTTCTCCCAGCTCTTCCTTGCCCTGCCTCAAGGCCTCAGGTCTGGGAAAATTCCTTGAGGTTCCATCAACGCAAGTCAATGCTATAAAAAAAAGAAAAAAAGAAGCCTGTCTCCCTCTTGAAGATTGCTGCTGGGTAGCTCACAGCACAGCAGAGGCTGCAGAAATGGGCGGGGGACAGGGGTTCGGGTGCTACTGCACAGACGAGAGATCATGTGTAATATCCCTCAGTGTGCAGGACAGCCCCCCAACAAAGGATATCCAGCCCCCAATGTCAACAGCACCAAGGTGGAGAAACTCTGATGTGCAACCTTCGTTGGGCAAGGATTGAAGACCAAAGGCAGCACGGGGAGTGATGGAAACCAAGCTCCCAGAGGCAGGTTTCTGTGTTTGGAATAGTTGATGTTTTCTGGCAGAAAAGAGAAAAGCACCATTACTTCTCAGGTTAAAAAAAAAAAAAATGATGGCCATGAAAAGCGCATGGTGATTGAGCTGTTTAGCGGCCCACAGAGCAATCGTGAGTGAAAAGAGTGCAGAAAACTGCAAGCCAGTGTCGGCAGCCCCCCTCCCCAGAGCTGTGCCCCAATGATTCTCCGTGACGCGCCTCTCCTCAGTGGCTGTTCCAGGCCTCTTGGGGCTGCAGACGTCTCGCTGACCTGGGTGATGTTTGCAGGATGGATACAAAGCCGAGCCAGTGTAGAGTCCAGGGCTGGGCATCCACAGGCTTTCTAGGATGTTCTACAGAATGGAGAGTGGGGATGAGTGGACAGCAAGACTGAAGACAGCAGACATGGGCTGGCCATTGAGGTTCCAGCCAACACACGCTCTTTCCCTAAGTGGCTTCCCAGATACATGGCTCATGGGCAGATGACGGCCAGGGTCTGCTCCCAGTGGGAGATGGGACACGGAAACCAGTACCACAGTGCAGACACACACTTTCTGGCTTTCCTTCTTACCTGCCTTGTCCAGGAGGAGTGCGTACATCTTCAGTTTCTATGCAACAGGATTAAAAGAAACATTTAAGTCATATAACATATAACATATAAAGAATTATCAATTTCATCTTCTCTTTTCCCTTTGCTGCGGCAGAAGCAACCAGCCTTCGGACAGCTTCGCTAGACGCTCCTTCATCCCACGTCTGCTTGCCCCGTGAGGTGGCCGCAGTTCCTCCTTCGGCGGTCCTCTGCCTTGCGCCAAAACATCCTGCATGACACAGCAGTGATGGAGGCCAAAATCATTGTCTTCCTTGTCTTTTCTTTAAAGTCTCTGTCCCCAAGGTGGGGCCTGAACTCACAACCCCGAGATCGAGTAGCACACTCTACCAACTACGCCAACGGGCGCGGCCATGCTCTTCCTTTTTAAATGTTAATTTGATGCCCCTAGTTTTACAACAATCCTTTGATAGAAACGACTTGAGCCTCACGGATTTTACCATGACCCTTTCATGATGGTTTTGAGCTTTCATGGGCCCCATCTCTCTCTCTCTCTCTCTCTTTTTTTTTTTTCCAATTCAGCGAAATTTAACATTTTTTGAGTTTCCAGGCAGGGCCGTGTTCTGTGCTGTTGGGAGGGGGGTTGGTTTAAAGCGGAGTCAAACACCCATCTGCTCTTGAAGTGTTTTCGTCGTTTTTCTCTGCCGCGTGCCAGTGGAACCAATGGGTTGGTTCGGTGAGATGATTAACTGAGTGCCTGCTCTGAGCGGAAACACAGGGAAACCCACCCGGAGGAAAAAAACAGGTAAGAAATATGGATATCAGGAAACTAAGACACATGACATGGGATCAGGGGCACAACAGCACATAGAATTTCTCTGTATTCGGGGGAAGGGCGCCATGTTTAGCACCAAGCTTTACAGCAGCCAAGTGAACAGAGAAACATGATCACTCGTGTATCTCCAGTATAAAAACAAGAGGAGAAAAGACATGAGAACACTTCGACTCTTCCGGAAAGAACGTTTTCTCTCTTATTCTCGTAACACGGACACATCTGTGGTGTGACGCTGGTGATGTACCCGAAAGACACGGAGGGAAACTATGTCCCTAGGTACGCACGCCAGAGGGTTCAAGGGCAGCCCATGGATGAACATGGAAGAATCTAGAAAAAGGACGCCTCAGAAGACCTTCAGGAACGGGCTCTGGATATCCAGAACCAGAAAGCCCAACACTGCAAGCAGAGGGTACAGCCAAAGCTAAGACTCGGAGCTGGAAGGAAACGGAACGTCTTTGGAAACATACAAGCTGGCCTGAGCCTAAGTCTCAGGGCCACCAGTGAAGGGAGATAAGCTAGAAAGTCAGGATGAAGCCAGATCGCGAAGTTTCCTGAAGGCAGCCTGAGGGGTTGAGATGAGACCTTATTTTGGATGTTGTCTTTTGTATGCAATGTGGAGGCCTGAGATGTTTCTGAGAGCAGCCAGGAGCCCTGAGGTTGATGGGTTAGAAGAAGAGGAGGTGGCAAGACCCAACCCGCGGCTGGGGAGTCACAGTGTCAAGATGAGGAGGACATGGACCGTGGACGGGGTTACTGAGGAGGAGAGAAGGAAGAACTATGGGAAGGTGGCACTGACTGGCTTTGGTCCACTGACTGGCTTTGGTCCATCCTTGGCAACGATTCTTGGCTTGGAATATAGACACTCTGCAGAATTTGCTCGATGAGGAACTATGTGTTCAAGACAGGGGGAAAGGGTATGACCAAAAAAAAAAAAAAAAAAAAAAGGTTCTGGGATTTATAACTTGAGAAGCCGGAAGGATTCCAGGAGCCTTCCCTAGACTAAAGAAGACAGAGACGTCTGAAGTGTTTTTACAATATGCAGATGGAGGTTCCAATCCGGGTGCTTCAAGGGCATGGACTGCAAAAGGGGCAGAAGCAGTGATAGAAATATTCTGCACCTTGATTGGCTTGCTGGCCACACAGGTGTGAACATTTGAACCCCGCCTCCCCCCCCCACACCGCCCAGTGGCACAAAGAAGAGCTATGTGTTTTATTGCATATTGATTATAAATTAAAACTTTTTTAGAACAACTTGACAATTTCCAGCAGATGAAGGGAAAGAGACGTAGTCCTGCCCTGAAGGAACCCAGACAGGCAAATAAATACCAAAAAAAAAAAAAATAAAAAAATCTAACAATAGGCAGAAATATAAGGTGCGGATTATAAAGGTCAGGGCAGGGTCCTGGCTGCGGTTTGGGGAAAGCTCAAGGGCGGTGATACTGGATCTGAGTTTTGAAGAATAAACATCCTGGAAATAAAACTGCCAAAAGGAGAAGCAGGAACCGTCATTTGCTAATGACTCATGGCAAGATCGAGTTGAGACACATTTACGGCGACGCGTTCTAAGGCGTCACACAAATGTGCACGAGTGTACGGTTCCCAAAGGGGCTGGTGGGCAGTGTGGTCAGAACGCGGGCGGGCACTGGGCTGTTTTCAGGGTAAGTTCCAGCTATGCCTTTTATTGGTGTGTGGTACTGGGAAGCTTCCTGCGGGTACGTATGCTGATGTCTCTACTACCTGGTAGGGGCGACAATGAGGTCAGTCAAGGAATGCACACTTAGTTCACGGTATCTAGGCTTGGCTCGATGACTTGCTTAGAACTCACGGTGGGCAGAGCGCCGTTCCCTACCTCTTGACCTCAGGCTCAGCACTGTGCCTCGCTGTGCCGACACGCGACATGACCCAAGAAGAGCCTTGAGACGGGTTTGCACGGTTTTGCGGTCCGCTTGCCTATCTCCCGTCATTGTAGGAAACACATCCTCCAGTCACATCCCTGGTTTCTGGAGAAAGAGGCAGGCCTGGAGTGAGTGAACCCCATCTGCAGCTTGGGGCTAACTCCAGCTGTGCCCAGACTGGATCCCTTGAGTCCCTGCTGAACCGTGGGCAGCGGACACAGTAGGAGAGATGAAACGATCGGTGCATCAAGCCACAGGAGTTTCGTGGGGATGTTTGTTACACGGTATTGCTGAGGCCATGGCCAACCGATGCAGGAGGTGATGACAGTCCGTCACACAGGGACAGGAGGATTGCATGAGATGATCCCGGTAGAGGGTTTAGGACACTGTCTGCCGCCAAGCCTTCCTCAGAGCCTCCTGCCCACCTCTCAGCGTGCAGGCTGCCCCCACATTCCATCCGCCGGCCCCCGGCCCTCTCCTCCTGGTGCACGTGTTTCACCTGCTCCAATCCTTGTCCTGCCCTGAACTCTGCTTCCTCTTCTCACCCCTTTCCACACCTTTGCAGCGGGTAAGCAGTGCACGGGACTAATTAAGCCGTGTTAGTACCATGGTGGGAAAATAGGCTTTCCACCTCAGTTCCTCCCACCTTCCTGGGAATCCGGGATCTGTTAGTTCTGTTTGTTTCAAACATTTATTGGAGTTGAGGGCTTCTTTTGTCTCCCCACGAGCAATGAGTCACGGCGAACAATAGGAGAAGGGTGCGGGATGGGCAGGCTGCTTCAGGCCGGGAGGCAGGCGGAGGAGGGCCGCTGGAAAGGGAGGGCAGCTGCTTTGAAGCTGCTGGAGCCCTGAGGCAGCCTGGCCCCTCAGAACACACAGGTCCCATTCACGTCCTCCAAGCGCTCCACCTACACTCGAGGCCAAAGGCCCCCACCTGGACCAGCAGATGCTCCCTGCGGAGCCCGGGAGCTGGTGCTGCAAACGCTGTCCCAGCAGCGGGAAGTCAGGGGGACGGGAAGCCCTGCCTGGCCTCGTCTACAGGAGTCTCCACCATCCCCATCAGAGCTCACGGCAGGGGTGGGACGTCCTGCGAGGGGGCACGGGGTCTAGCCGGAGCAGCGTTGCTCAGCGTGGGCTCTGCACACATCTAAGTCTGGTTCCTTCTCCGGCGGGGGCTGCCCTGCACAGTGTAGGGCGTCCCATGGCATCCGTGGCCTCTGCCCACCCGACGCCAGGAGCGCCTGTCGACCCCCGTCGTGACAACCGAAAATGTCTACAGATATTACCAAACGTCCCCTGCCCCTGGGTGCAAAGTCTCCTCCAGTGGAGAATGCTGGCCTGTTGATGCTTGCCTTCGCTGAGCAGGCAGTGCCCGGACTTCTGTCACCTGCCAGTCACGGTGCTGGGATACGGGATTGCGGGGAAGAGAGAGGGACAAAGACGGGTAGATGAGGAACCCCAGTGTCGCGCACTTATGGTCCCAGACCTAAGTGGGGAGGAAGGTGGGGACGGTCCGAATCATGAGCTCTGTGTATCCCCAAAGCCGGAATAGGCGTTGGTGTCCCCATGCTTCCCCCGTTCTTCTGACAGCTCGTCCCCCTCGGGAAGCAAGCCCCGCGTCCTTCTCCGGCTCCCTGTCAATGGATTTATCCCTGGCAAATCAGAGCCCCTCACAGCCCAGAAGACCCCAGAGCCGTCCAGTGTGGGCCCTGAGGCTAGTTCTCCATAGAACTAGCGTGTTTTCCCACCCCAGCTGTGTCCCCTGGAATAAGCCAGGAATCCTTACAGAGCCCTGATGCTGCCGCCGGACCCCACCCTCCAGCGTCTGCTTTCCTCCGTCCGACGCCGGGCTGCTGTGAGGAGCCAGGATGGGTAGAAAAGCCCTCATCTCACCCAGGAAGGCCTCTCCCGTCTCTGGAAGTTTACTTCTACTTCTGTCTGTTCCCACAGACAGAAGGCCCCACGTGTCTCTGGTGCTCTTAAAAATGGGCGTGATTTGCCCATTTCATTCTGGTTGTTGCGATGGAGGCAAAAGCCCCTCCCTGACCAGTAGCAAGAGTGTTTGAGGAGGAGCTCTGAGCCCCCCCAGTCTGGGCTTACTCTGGACCCCCAGGGGATTCTGAGGCACATTTCAAGGGTTCGAATCACTGCTAGAGGTGGCTGGTCCCTAGTTCCGTTCAGGTGTCCCAGGCTCTGCCCACCTCGGCCCCGACTGTGTGCAACGGGTCACCCCCACGGCACTGGGCCAGGCTTGCTAAGATGCAACTCGGCCCCTGTGCGGGGCCCTGGCCTCCCGGGACGGGCACCCCCCTCTCAGCCCACTCCCGTCTCATGGTCGGGGTTAGACGTCCGCCCAGGCTTCCGCTTGGTTTCTCGATTTTGTGCCGTGATCTGCTCTGAGCTCCGCCTCACAGGGACACCTTGGGAACACCTAGTCAACTTCCTAGAGTCTCGGTGGGTCCCAGAGTCAAAGTCCTGCATCATCAAAGCCCAGGGACGCCTGTACCCGAGCTTCTTCCCCACCACGGCAAGCGCATTGGGTGTTGCTGAACTCGAATGGGCACGCTCATATGGTAAGGCTGGCCTCACCGCTGCAGGAGCAGCTCCAGAGGCTGTCTAACTCTCATTCCCTCACCCCAGGGCTGGCCTCTGCCCCTCCCCCAGGCAGCCTCCATGACAAGGGACTCCAGCCACACTGGCTGCCCCACCATTCTTCCTACGTTCCTACCTATTCCAGGATGAATTCAGTCCCTTTCCAGAGAGAGCTTTCCTGCTGCCCAGAAAATAGAACACGTCAGAGGCCAAAGGGGTTTACGCCAGTGATGAGGAGGGAAGAGAAAGAGATACAGCAAGACCTTGCTTTTAAGCAAGGTAAGATTCACTGGGGAAGAGATTGGGCCAGGAGAACATGGAGACAGAGACACAAGAAAGCGAAATGACTCACTGCGGTGGAAAAGAAAGGAAAACACAGGAGGAGGAAACCGTACGAGTCACGTTGGAACGGAGAAGGACAAGAAAGCACAAGTCAATGTATCTGGGGGGAATTTGGATTCCAACAAAGTTTCTCAACGAGTCCTAAAAGGAGGAGGGGGTGCAAAAAAGAGATAATGGAGACAGAATTTAACCTATAAACTTGTGTGGAAACTAGCATGTTCCCATGGGTCTCGAGCATGGGAATTTGCTTTTGTGAGTTATTCCTAGAATATTTGCCTGGCTTCTTCACCGGAGGAACAAAAGACCAAGGTCTTCAAGGGGGATCGTGGCTGAATTTTAATGAGGCCAATTGTATCAGCCCGGATTCCTCCTTGTAAACAGTGGGACTTAACTCCGGCTCATCTAAACGGAAAATGAATGTATTAAGGAATATTAAGCAGCTCGCAAAATCTCCAAGAGGGTGCATCAGACTTGGAGCCGACAAGGTCAGCGACGGGGCTAAAACACCACCCAACAGCTCCAGCGGAGCCCAGCCTGCCCACAAACCTGGAAACAAAACGGCCGCCGGACCTCCCTTGGGAGCCTAGGGCCTGCCTAGATCCAGGAAAGAGACCCATGTCGCCGGCAAGGCGTCTCTTACGTCTCTCATCCCTTTCACAGCCGTTGTCAACCCCAGGCAACTTGACCCACGGGGGCCATCGGGCAATGTCTGGAGACATTTTTACTGGTTATCGCTCTTTGGGGGTGGGGGGAGGTGGGGAAGAAGTTACTGGCTTGGTGGGTGGAGGCCAGGGAAGCCAAACACCCAGCGCGGCACAGGACAGCCTCCCGCCATGAAGAATCACCCTGCCCAAAACGTCCATCAGGCAGGGGTCGAGAAACGGTGACCCGCAGAATCAAACCTGCTGTTTCTCACTGGCCACCCCAAAATAAGGATCACATTCTCCAGCCCTATTTATAGCAAAGAGTGACCGCGGGACTAAGTGCCAGCCATTGGGTTACAGACAGGCATGGTGTGTGCGGCTCAGGGCGTGTGCCCTGTCCTTGCCAGCACAGACGGTACCAACGACGCACACGTACGGCTCACTGTGCTGGCGGCTGGGAAGTCCAGGGTCAGGGGCTGGGGAGAGCCCAGCTGGGGAGGGCCTGCTGCTTGGTTTGCGGGCGGTGGTCTTCCTGCTAGTGGATCCCGCTTGTTTTCTCCCCGCTCCCCATCACATGCAAAGGACCATGATAGCCCGAGTGCCACACAAGCCACAGCTGTGGCTTCTGGAAGCAATGCTGAGCAAATAACCCTCAGCCCTCGGGCAGGATGCCTCTGAGGCATGTCCCACGGTGGCCGAGGTGCCCGTACGTGGGCTCCAGCCGCCCAGGGTGTTCGGAGACCTGCTGCGCCTCCTCTGTCGGCGGCTGCCTCCCGGGATTCGCGCACACGTCAACTACCCACACCGCAACTGTCTCAGGCTCTGCTTTGAGGGGGCAGGTCCCGAATCTGGAAAGTCTTATAACGTAAAAGCCCAGCTCGAGGCACGAAGGCAACGTAGATCAATTAAGATTTTTAAATAATGGCAAGGCAGCAAGGCAGAGCATAGAGTGTCCAGTGCGGGGCTGGGGACGGGAACACACAGGTGTGCCCATGGTCTGAAAACAGGGAACCCCGTTAACAAGCACACACAGACTCTGGACGGTCAAATCCAGGTCCCAGATTAAATGTAATTAAGTTTTCGTGTGTGTGTGTGTGTGTGTGTGTGTGTGTGTGTGTGTGTGTGTTTGGTTCATAAACATAGTATGTGAAAGCAAAATGAACTGCTCTACAAAACAGAAACCTGACCCTTCACAGAGTAATGTCTTTGTGGCCAAAAGAATGACAGGAGGAGGCCATGTGTGGGATAGCACAGTCTAGCCTCAATTACTAACTGGATCAGAGTTCTCGAGCAGAAAAGATGAAACATTGATCCTCAGTGGAGGGGGCAAGGAGAGGGTCTTTGGTTTCCCCATCCCTACTCCCTGTGTCTGCGTCTTCAGCCCCTCCGTGGGGAATCTGGCAGGTCCCCCCTCCACATCCAGGACGATATCCCACCTTTTATAGGAGAAATGATTTGGGGGAGAAATGTCGTTGGCCATAATGGTCACTGAAATAATTATGAAGCCCCCCACCAACAGACAGAGAAATTAGAACTTGACATAAGTGCCAGTGACAATGGCACTTCAGAACCATTAGCTGTTAGCATTAAAAGTTAATGCAGAAGCGCAAGGTGGAAATGACTCTACCGTCTCTCGTGGGCCAAGATTTTTTTTTTTTTTTTTAGGCTCGATCTGCTTCTATTGTAACAGACAGGGACGTCGGTATTGCACATAATAGAACGCACCCGCTAGACTCAGAAAGATCCTTCAAAAATCTGCTTTGTGTCACCCTTCTGCGCCTTCAGGTGGATAATTTCCAATTTTAATTAGGAAGCCTAACAAATTCTTGGTGTGGCTGCTTTACATTTGACAGAAGTCATGTTGGTTCATTTCAACCATTTTAATCATTGCAATCTTTTCTGTTCAGGGATGATCACGCCCGGGTTCGTATGCACACTAAGAATATGCAGGGATAGTTTTATCTGAGTTATCAGCGCCGTCCTAGATTCCTGCAACGGTGTCAGCTCCAGGCATGAAGCTCCCAGAGATTTTGTTGGGTATTTGCAGAAATACAGCAAGCTTGCTTTTCGGCTCTTCATCAGTGCCAAGGAGGACAAAGCAGCTAGATTTTACTATCAGGAGCATTTCCAACCCTGCTTTGCAGAGGAAGCCAAATTGAGAAGGGAACCCTTTACAAGGCCGGAAGCGTGGGGGCTGGGGAGGACCATGAAGTCAGCTTCTCTCCGCTTCTGCCTCCCAGACGGACTTACTGGAGATCCTAACGCAGCTTGTGTCCCTCTTGAAAATGACAACGGACCCACAACCTTGGCCTCTCGTCGGGCACTATGGCCACGGACGATGGCATGTTCCGATAACTCAGCGTGGACAAGGACGGGTCACGGCTGATTCACAAGGGAACCCAGCCTCGCGCGACCACAGGGCTCCCCTGGCTGAGCCTGACCCTGAAGGCTGACCCGTGAGCCGCGAGCTGAATGCATGGTGGTTGCTTGAAACCAACTGTTTGTCCATTTAAGATAGCGAAAGCCGACGGACACAAATACTTTAAAAGATTATTTTTTTCCTTAGTCTAATGAGTATATGAGGATGTTGATCTGAAAATTATATCCCAACTACTCAAAACACCAATATTTTCGATGATGAAAATTCAGTGCCTAAAAGTAATTTTTTAAAAATTAAGTGATCCTAAGAGTACCAAGCAAGGAAGACGAACGAACGTTACCACCTAAAATGCGGGGACAGGCCTCATGGGATTCAGTCATTGCTCAGATGAAACAGTAAGAAATGAGGTATTTCTGTAAATTGTCTTCCTGTCCTGAAGCAGCAGTATGGCTTTGATGTCATTGTTTTAAAATTGACGTTGAGTCTACAAGCGGTGAAATGCGTAGGTCTACATGGTTGCTTGGGTCGGTTTTGGTGAATGAGCGCGTCTCGTAACCCAGCAGAACACAGAACATGTCCCCATCCAGACGGTTTCCTCGTGTTTCTTGCTAGTTACTCCTTCTCTATGCGGAAGCAGCCATAGATCTGCCGTCCGCCACTGCAAATCAGATTCGTCCTTCTAGAACGTCGCATAACCTTGTCGTTGCTACTCCTCTGTGACTGGCTTCTTCCAGTTGGCGCAATGGGTGGGAAATCCGTCTGTGTGTTCTCGTGGGTAGCGATAGGCCATTCCTTTTTATGAGTGAGGGGTGGGCCATCTGATGGCTAAGCCTCTGCTGCATTTGCCATTCTCCTGGGCGTGGACTCCTGGTTCGCTTCCAGGTTTCGGTGACTGTACCTAAGACAGCTTCTTGCACAAGGTTTTCGTAACTGTAATCATTCACTTTCTCTTAGGTAATTATCTAGAGGTGAGATGGCTAAGCACCAGAGAGATATGTGCTAAATGTCTTTTTCTTTTTTTTAAGACTGATTTATTTATGAGAAAGAGCACACTCATGCTTATGAGTTGGGCGGGGGGAGGGTCAGAAGGAGAGGGAGAGAAGCAGACTCCCAACGAGTGTGGTTTCTAAGTGGACCCAATCTCCCTGAGATCATGACCAGAGCCAAAATCAAGAGGCAGTCAGCCAACCAACTGAGCCACCCAGGCACCCCAATACATGCTAAATGTTTTCCCGAGGCAGTAGCGCTAGGTTTTTTTTTTTTTTTTTTTAAGATTTTATTTATTTATTTGAGATAGAGAGAGAGCACAGAGGGAGAAGGAAAGGAAGAAGCAGACTCCCTATCGCAGGACCCCAAGATCAGGACGTGGGCTGAAGGCAGACGCTTAACCAACTGAGCCACCCAGCTGCCCCGGCACTATTTTCTTTAAGTGAACGCTACACCCTCCGTGGGAGTCAAAGTCACAATCCCAAGACCCAGAGTCGCATGGTCTACCAAGTGAGCCAACCAGGCACCCAGCGGTGGCACTATTTTAAACACCATGAGAATTGTGGTTACCCTTGTACACCCTGAATGTTTTCATAACATCAGCTGTTCCAGTGCACAGATACTGGTGTCTCATCGCGGCCTACATCACTTGTTTTTCAAGGTTTTCTTTGCATGTGAGGGTTGAACAACACATGTCTTCCTAAACCATAATGACCGAGGGTAACAAAGTCTCAGTATGGAAGCGGCCAGTTCAACATTTTGGAAAAGATTAAATCAGAAGCAATAGGAATCTAATTTTTTTTAAGATTTATTTATTTTACAGAGAGAGCATAAGCAGGAAGGGCAGAGGGAGAGGGAGGGAGGGAATGAGGTGACCTCTATGTTGAGCACAGAGCCCAACGTGGGGCTCGATCCCAAGAAGCTGAGACCATGACCTGAGCTGAAACCAAGAGTTGCCTGCTTAACCAGCTAAGCCACCTGGGCAAACCCAATGTGAAACCAGCTCTTAACCCAAGGACCCATCCAATGACATTACATTTTTGTAATGTAATTACAACATCTAGTTATGTTTCAAATTAGTGGAGCTTATCAAGTGAGTGCAACATGGCCTCCGAGTGTGCCATCGTAAGAAGAATGGCTAGGACGCATGATAGTAATGAATAAACAGAAATGGGTGTGTGTGAGGTGAGTTCGGGCAGAGACCAGAAAGGAGACCATGAACATCCATGATGAACATCCACCTGTCTCTTCATCATCCTTGATGGGCCTGATTTAGTCCCAGGGTGATGGTTGCCGCTGGAAACTTCATTCCTTCAAATATCTGCTGAGCCCCAGCACCGTGCTGAGAATGGGGTGTGAGGTCACGGCACTGCAAATATGTTTTCAGTAAGTTCAGCGTATGATTACCCTACGACCCAGCAGCCCTACTCCTGGGTGTCTACCCCAAAGAGCTGGACAGAGGTCCTCAAACCAAAGGGTGCACACCAGCGTTCCCCGTGGGAGCTACTTCCAGCAGCCCCAGATGGGAAATGACCCAAGTGTCAGTGAATGGACCCACGGATAGATAACTGTGGAGTTGAACTGGAATGTTACTCTGGTATTAAAAAGAATGAGCGACAACACGACTGCACTGTGGCTGAGAGGGAGAAGCAGACTCCCCACAGAGCAGGGAGCCCAATGTGGGACTCGATTCCAGGATCGGGGGATCATGACCTGAGCCAAATGGCCGACACTTAACCGACTGAGCCACCCGGGCTCCTCAAAGGGGTGGGGCTTCCTTTCGGGTTACCACGGTGGCACAACCCCGTTTGTGTCCTAAAGGGTCGCTAGTACTCAGTTTCGTGCTTCGGGTGTGTTTTACGGCAGGCGTTTCCAAAGGGAATGTGATGGCCGGGATTTGTTTTAGGAGACGGGGGTGACTTGCAAACTGAAAGAACAAGACCAGCGTCATGGAGACCAGGAAGGACTGCGAAATTCAGGAGACAAGAGATAGGGGAGGGGGAGAGGGGGAGGGCAGGAAGGTCACGGATGGGAAGTCCGGACTTGGTGACCCAGCTTCCGGGGACCGGGAATGCCGAGAACTCCAGAAGGAAGCGCAGATTCCTGGTTTGAGCCGCAAGGTCATCAGGGGTGACATTTCCGAAATATTTTGCTCTGTTCCCATTTGCCGTCTCCGTCTTTAAGCCTGGGTCATGCGTTGTCACTGTTTCCATTTTATACGGAGCTCTGTTTATGCCAAAGCACTGTGGCTTTTAGCCGATGGCCCTGGGGCCCAGGTCCCTGTGGAGAAACGGCTCTCGGCCCGTCCAGAAGGTTAGGCTATCCTTTGGACGTCCTGTCCATTTCTAGGATGATGCTGGCTCCAATGAGCTTTTGGGGTTGCAATTTCTGGTACGAGCTATAGATACAGAGAACTCTGCATTTTACCGGATCAACCGATCACCAGGTGATACAAGGTATCTTGGGCAAAGAGTCGTTATAATGATAGAATCAACCAAGGCTCATTATTCTGTGTAGTTCTGCTGGGCACCAGGATAAACACTTTCCATCCGTGAGTGTCCATGACCCTCAGAGGACCCCGTGGCAAAGGGAGAATATGATCTGCCACCAGCTGAGGAAACAGAGAGGTTCTGACATATCACAGCCGCCGAGGGAACGGGGATTTGAACTTACTTCTCTCGCCAAATCTCCTCACCTCCTTGCTCTCCAGAGGAGAAGACAGGTTAAACGTGATGAGAAAGGTGATGAGATTGGAGAAGCTGGGTTCTGCTCAGTGAAGCCCTAATCCTAAATATTCCAAAGCCTAGAGCCCAGTTACAGATGATCTAGGGCTTTGGGTTCTTGTTTCCATTTTTCTTCCCTCCCTCAGGAATCAAGAGCAGGGAGACATTGGAGTGTTTGGGTTTCCACGGTGTCGACCATCCAGCAAAGCTGCTTTGAATCAACCGGACCCTGGTGGCTTGAACGGCTTTCTTTCTTTCTTTCTTTCTTTTTTAAGATTTTATTTATTTATCTGACAGAGAGATAGAGAGAGCACAAGTAGACAGAGCAACAGAGGGAGAGGGAGAAGCAGGCTCTCCGCTGAGCAGGGACCCCGATGCGGGGCTTGATCCCAGGACCCTGGGATAACCTGAGCTGAAGGCAGAGGCTTTAACCCACTGAGCCACCCCGGTACCCCCTGAATGGCTTTTTAAACCGGAGTTCAGCAAAGGTTTTCTGTAAGGGCCAGAGAATACATATTTTAGGGTCTGCTCTCCATATGGTCTCTGCCACAGCCATTCAACTCTGCCATGGTAGCTCAAAGCCGCCACGGACAGTATGTTTGCGAACGGGCGTGGGTGAACACCAATAAAGTTTTATTTGCAAAATCAGGCAACGGGCCAGGTTTCCCTCATGGGCCATAGTTTGCCCGACCCATGTTCTAAAGTCAGGATTTGGGATCGTGTTTTTATTTCCTTGGTCCTCATCGCCAGAAGTAATCAGGGAGGGTTGTGTGGACTACCAAGGACAAGATTACGGGAGAGTTCAAAGTGCAGTGTCTGCTTGAGGCCAGTGCGGGATCAAGATCTTTACTGTCCTTTTGCCGTGACTGACTCCGACATCACGACGGTGATGGCCTCGTTAGGTTCCGCTCAGAGATGCCTAGCCCTCCCTCCAAGCAAAGGAGAAGAAGGAAAAACCATCCAACTAATTAATTCTTTGGTCCCCAGCAATTACGCAGGCCAGGACTAGTGAATTATTTAAAGCTAAAAATTAATTATTCAATGAGAGTTCCCAAGACGCATCTCCGGCCATGCAGTCAGAGGGAAAAGCAGGCCGCATTTCGACTACAGGATTCAGAGGCAATGAAGCAGGAGCGTGAGCTTTCTGATGCTGGTTGCGTCTGGGAGTGGATGAGCCAAACAGGCTGCTGCGGGCATGGGGAGTAGGGCACAGACCCCCTAAGGGGGCCGCATGATTCACCGAGAAAAAGGTGTAGACACAAATGTGTAAATGATCTTAACATATACGTCCCTCTCCGTTAACCAACCATGACGGAGTGATTAACTTATCTTATGTTTGGCATTTCTTGTTTCTGAAATAGCAGAAACTTGGAGAAAATGTGATTTTTAGACAAAGGTACTGTATGTAGGCATTTGGTTCTCTTCATAGTGCCTGCTCAGGGACAGAACACGAGAACCATCCCAGCGTGAACTTTTTTTCTTTTTTTTACCAGACATATGAATGAACTAATCCGACAGATTTCACAGATGATTTTCCTAGGAGCCAATATTTTTCCACCAAAGATTTTCTAGCTTTGTATTTTGAAATAATTATAGACTCCCAGGAAGTTGCAAAAAATAGTGTAGAAAAATCTCTTATTCCCGCCTCCCGTTTCCTGCCAAGAGTGGCAGCTTACAGAACCGTAGTCCGTGATCAAAACCGGGAAAGTGACATAAGTGTAATACACCGAATTTGTCCACAATCCCTACTTGGATCTCACATTTTTTTCATGTACTTGTGAAATGTCGATGTCATTGTGTATAATCTTAGGCAACTGTACCATTTCTGGGAATTCCTATAAACCAGTCCTATCAAGACAGAGACATCACCACAAGGCAAGTAACCTTTTACAATGACATCGACTGCCTCCACTCCGAACCCCTGGCAACCAGGGATCCGGTCCCCATCTCTACACATTGTGTGATCGTGAGGATACTTCACAGTTGGTCATACAATATGCGACCTTTTTTTTTTTTTTTTTTTAAAGATTATCTTACTTATTTGAGAGACAGGGCAAGCAGGGGGAGCGGCAGAGGGAGAGAAGCAGATTCCCTGCTGAGCTCGGAGCCCCACAGTGGGCTCCATCTCTCCATCCTGAGACCATGACTCCAGTCAAAATCTAGAGCCAGAAGCTTAACCAACTGAGCTGCCCAGGCGCCCCCCAATATGTGACCTTCTGAGATGGGCTTTTTACAGTCAGGCTAATTTCCTGGAGATTCAAGCAAGTTGCAATGTGTACCAGTAACTAGTGTGTTCCCTTTCGCCGCTGGGTTGTATTTTGTGCTTTCGATGTACACTATTCACCCGCTGAAGGACATCGGGGGTGACGTCATGTTTTGACAGCTACAAATTCAGCAGCTATGGACACGTGTCTGTGTGTACCTAAGTTTTCATGTCTCTGCAATAAATGCCCAGGAGTGATTGCTGTTTTCCAGATTTCCAGAGGGTACGCAACGAACTGACAACGGTTTTATTTTTGTCCGCACATTCCAGTTCCAAAGAAAACCATTCTGCACGCCAACCGTTCGAGTTCGTGATGCGACCCACCGTGAGCCCCAAAAGTCCCAGAACACCCCAGCTTTGGTTTACACAAGAAGCCTGCATTAGGAAGAAGCTTTCCCCATCCAGCAGGGATGGGAGGTGGAAACAGACTTTCTCTGGAAACAGGCGGTTGGTTCCAAAAGTGGCTTTGAGAACAACCAAAGGGAAATAGAGGGCTTCCAACAGGTATCTGTCAAGAGGCAGAGACGTCTAGCAAACAATGTCATCTTTCATTCAACAGGGCTCACGTGAACGAGAATGCTTACGCAGACGCGGATAACAATGGCACGGGTGGCTTTGCAGCGCCTCCCCCCCACCACCCCCAGCTGCTCAGCTGAAGAGAATCAACAGTCCCATGGAGAGCACCAGTTCCTTTCCAACTGCTTCGTCTTGGACGGAGATCTGAGACCTGTGGTGGGGACCTGACATCTGTTGAGACCAGTCAAAGACCGGGTCTCCCTGCCCCCCAAACCCCTCTCCCAGGCCTGTAGTCGTTCGATCTCGGTGGTTTTGAAACCGACTCTTTTATGATGAGTAGGTTAAAAAAAAAAAAAAACATGAATAGTAACAACCAAATGCAGGTCCTACCCTCTCAGATTAATTCTACAACACGCTTTGATGGCACTGCTGGTTTGCATTGCCCACGGTAGACACTTAGCAATCCTTTTCATGCTCCAGGGGAAAATCATGCGGAGTAAGAAAGCAAGTTTTCAATTATTTCGTTCTCACTTGAAGGAGATGCTGGATCCCAGACTCATCGAGGCAAGAAGGAGGCCAGCCTGGCACTAATTGCCATAGGCGTGGATGTCCCGGCGAGGGCCACTCACACCCGACTCTGCCTCTCCCCACTGCAGGGCTGGAAGCTGACGGAGGGCCCTGTGTTAAGTGCCTGAGTAGGGGCTCACTCATTCTTTTCTGCAAAGGCACAGACAAGGGTGCTCCCTGCTGCCCCGACCAACCAGAAAGGGGCTGCAACGGAAGTGGATATTCAACCAGCATTTGCAGAAAGCTTTCTTCAAAGCTTATGTGTCTGCAGTCATTTGAGTGCTACAAAAATATAATGTCATAGTCCTGTGTGACGCTACCGGTTATCCAATCAATAGGCCAAAACAGTTATGAACTCAGGAATCAAACTAGTTGGGCTCGAAGACATCTGTTGTTGGCCAGAATATTCCTGAGGCCGTGCAGAAGTGCTAAGAGTCAAAGGTGAAGGGTTCCCAAAGGGAAACTTTGTGAAAAACAGGGATATCCCACCAGTGAGACAGAGTGAGACTTGAGCCATAAAACACAGCTGTCACAAACAATGAAGACTCTTGATGCACGCCAATGGAAGACCACCACCAGCGTTTCTTCTAGTGGAAGGAAAACAGTCCTATGATATGGCAAAATTAAAAAAAAAAAAAAAAAAATTCGGGACGGCTATTGAGAAAGAGGTTGTTATATCCACCAGCAAAAGCATTCCACGGAGGGACATAGCAAGAAGTTTCCCTTTCCAAATGCCACCCCTGTGGGGAAGGGCGGTCGGTGAGAGCCCTTTGCTTGCTTGAAATGCTTCTGATGCATTTGCCAATGAGTCTAGTCATTGGCTCGCTAAAGACAAACGTTTGCCAGACAAGACTTTGTCTCATTTCTACTGTGTTTACATTCACAAAACAATTCTGCCCAGAGGAGAAACTTCTTCAAAATGGCATCCATGACTCCGTTACCATATTTTCCCCATGGTATTCCAATATCGTTCATTTCCCGGGGCACCTGCACTCCAGCAGTGACTGTCTCCAGGGCTGGGGTATATCTGTATGAGGCCACATGAGCCTGCAAATTAGGAAAAGAGAAAGAAACACAGGGCGACACAGAGACATAGAGACAGAGAATATCCATAGGAGACCTTAATTTGAGCCCTTCAAAATGGTGATCCAAAAAAATCTATCAGACTGTCAGAATTTTTTTTTTTCAAGTGTTCAAATCTCTATGGAAAAAACAATTTTTTTTTCCCCCTAGTGAGTACATGGCAAATCCTGTCATGGTGAAATCCAACAGGTGAGACTGCTTTCTCTGAAAACGTAGCTGGGGGAAAAGTCAAGCGCTTAGGTGGAGAAGTAGCCACCTTGAAAACCAAGTTGCCTGGAGTAGGTGAAACAGGAGAGACAAGAGGTCCCCTCGTGGGTCTCTCCATCTCCATGAATATTTTCGGATCCACGCTGAGTCCCCTTTAAAACATGCACGCTGAGGGGCGCCTGGGTGGCTCAGTGGGTTAAGCCGCTGCTTTCGGCTCAGGTCATGATCTCAGGGTCCTGGGATCGAGTCCCGCGTCGGGCTCTCTGCTCGGCAGGGAGCCTGCTTCCCTCTCTCTCTCTCTCTCTGCCTGCCTCTCCATTTACTTGTGATTTCTCTCTGTCAAATAAATAAATAAAATCTTTAAAAATAAATAAATAAATAAATAAAACATGCACGCTGAAATTGTATTCTTAACAAATGCTATTCCAAGGGTGCATCAGCCCTTGTCCTCTATCTGTAAAATCATCGAGGGTGACCTCGACAGCCGGGCGATGCCAGGAGGAGGAAGGATTCCAGGAAGAATTCATAGCAAGAGGAGCTGGGGGTGGGGGGGCGACATTTGCTGCCTTGGTGGCAAGGGGCAGGGGCCTGGTGTTGTCTCTGAGCAGGAAGGACAAGAGACCAAGAGGACTGAAGGGACTCACCGACGATGCCATGCACCCACTGATGTAGATTATTGGTTGGAAGGATGACTATTTTGAAACTTGTTTCTTTACATGGTACAAGGAAAAAGAAATGATGAAGACCCAAATTCTGGCAAAATTTCATTTCATACAAGGAAGATCACCTGACCAGGAAGCTCCGTTGAATTAAAAAGATGTATTAAGGGGCACCTGGGTGGCTCCGTGGGTTAAAGCCTCTGCCTTCAGCTCAGGTCATGATCCCAGGGTCCTGGGATCAAGCCCCGCATCAGGCTTTCTGCTCAGCAGGGAGCCTGCTTCCTCTTCTCTCTCTGCCTGCCTCTCTGCCTACTTGTGATCTCTGTCTGTCAAATAAATAAAATCTTTAAAAAAATCAAAAAAGATGTATTAAGTCAAACGAAAGCATGCACATAGATCAGTCAAAAATTACTATGAGGTTTGGGGCGCCTGGGTGGCTCCGTGGGTTAAGCCTCTGCCTTCAGCTCAGGTCATGATCTCAGGGTCCTGGGATCAAGCCGTGCATCAGGCTCTCTCCTCTCTCTGCCTGCCTCTCTGCCTACTTGTGATCTCTGTTTGTCATAAAAGTAAATAAAATCGTTAAAAACAAATTAGTACCAGGTGAGAGAGGCAAGATGGCCCAGGAGTAGCCGGTTGAGACGTTATCAGGCCGCAGGAGATCCGCGAGAGGGTCATCACACCATTCCGAACGCCGACGCATGCAACAGGTCAAAGAGAAGAGCCACAATTCTGGGAACAGGGCAGCGGCCGCTTTCTGAAAGGCAGGACGTGCGGAGACGTGAATCCGAACCGACGGGAACACAGACCCCGGGGCGGGGGGAGAGGCCGGCTCCCAGCGAGTGGAGGAGAAGCAGAGCACCAAGTCGGCAGCTGCAGAAGTCCGCTCCAGTGAGCGCAGTGCTCCAGGGGCTAAGGGCGGTGGCGCCATCGCGGGGACAGCGTGACCTCAGGGCCCGTGGGGTCACGGAAAGACCAGGGGTGTCTGAGCGTCGCAGAGCTCCGGGTATGGGCGCAGGGAAGGCGGCTGCAGACGCGGGGCGGAGGAGTGAGCTCTCCGAGATCTGCGGAGATCTGCGGCCCCGTCGGGACACTTGCTCTGAGAGCCGAGACCCCACCAGGGGCAGCTCCGGGGACACCCCCCTTCCTTCTCTGGGGGAAGGAATCTGCGGGGTTTGGAGACTCCAGGCGGGGCTGTGCTCCAGAGACAGAAACGCTCGCTGGGTCACAGGCCTGGTGAGCTCGGAGCGCGGCTGGAGGCCAGGGAGTCGGGGGTGACGGAGCGCTTTCCCCCGAGGGCGCGCGGAGGAGCGGCCCCAGCTCTCGCTCTTCCGGGTGGCCGCCATGTTCATTCCGGCCTCCAGAGCTCTACGGAAAGCGTTCAGGGAACAAAAGCTCCGAGAGCGAACCCGAACCGGAGCCGATTACTTAGCCCGGCCCCTGGCAAGGGCGCTGCCATGCCTCCTCGGGCAAAGATGCTTCAGAATCCGCAGAAGATCAGCAAGAAATCCAAGCTAGACCAAGCTCACGGATCAAGGAGAACAGCGGAATTCCAGAGGAGAAAGCAAACCGTAGAATTCATGGCTCTCTCCCCATGGTTCTTTAGTCTTGCAAAGTTAATTAAATTTTCTTAATTTTATCTTTTTCTTATTCTAATTTTTTAACGTTTCCTCTTCCCTCCTTTAATCTTTTTTAAACAGTTTATCTTAATAATATCTTTCTTTAAAAAAAATCTTTTAAAATCTTCATTATTATAGGCATATTTTATCCTTCACTATATTTAACTGTTTTGGGGTAGACATATTGGGTTTTATTGCTTTGTCTAAAAACTTGGGGGATACAATTTTTTCTTCTTTTTTTTAAATTTTATATTTTTTTAAAGATTTTATTTATTTATCGGGGGGAGAGAGTGAGCACAGGCAGACAGAATGGCAGGCAGAAGCAGAGGGAGAAGCAGGCTCCCTGCTGAGCAAGGAGCCTGATGTGGGACTCGATCCCAGGACGCTGGGATCATGACCTGAGCCGAAGGCAGCTGCTTAACCAACTGAGACACCCAGGCATCCCTACAATTTTTTCTAATAAATCAAAATATACCCTAAATCTAGCACAGAGCTTTGTTCTAGTTTCCAGCCTGGGCACGTTCTACCCCACCCTCCTTTTTTTCTTCTTTCTTTTTCCAACCAACTTATCAATTCCTTTTCTAGAATTTTTTTTTTAAATTTTCATCTTTACAGTCATATTCCACCCCTTCATCATGTTTACCCTTATTTTTGGAAGATAGTTTCTTTTTTTGGAAGGTAGTTTCTTCTAAGAGACCAAAATACACCCAAAATCAAGTGGGTGGCTCTGTTCTATTCACGAGGCTAATAAATGTATATATATGTATAATTTTTTAAATTTCTTTTTACCCCCTTTCTTCTGTTTTGGGGTCTCCTCTGATTTGGTTAGCATACATTTTTCTGGAGTCTTTGCCACCTTTTAGTATTTTATTCTCTCATTTATATATTCTTATCTAGATAAAATGAAAAGGCAGAAAAACTCACCACAAAAAAACAAGCAAGAGGCAGTACCGATGGCTAGGGACCTAATCAATATGGACGTTGGTAATATGTCAGATCTAGAGTTCACAATGACAATTCTCAAGGTGCTAGCTGGACTCAAAAAAGGCATAGAGGATATTAGAGAAACTCTGTGTGGAGAAATAAAAGAACTAAAATCTAACCAAGCTGAAATCTAAAAGGAAATTAATGAGGTGTAATCAAGAATGGAGGCTCTTACTTCTAGGATAAATGAGGCAGAAGAGAGAATTAGTGATATAGAAGACCAAACAACAGAGAATAAAGAAGCTGAGCAAAAGAGGGACAAACAGCTACTGGACCACGAGGGGAGAATTCGAGAGATAAGTGACACCATAAGACAAAACAACATTAGAATAATAGGGATTCCAGAAGAAGAAGAAAGAAATGGGGGGAGCAGAAGTTATATTGGAGCAAATTATAATAGAGAATTTCCCCAATATGGGAAAAGGAACAAACATCAAAATACAGGAGACACATAGAACCCCCCCCCTCAAAATCAATAAAAATAGGTCCACACATCGTTATCTAATAGTAAAACTTACTAGTCTTAGGGACAAAGAGAAAAGCCTGAAAGCAGCTCGGGATAAGTAGTCTGTAACACACAATGGTAAAAATATTAGATTGGCAGTGGACTTATCCACAGAGACCAGGCAGGCCAGAAAGAACTGGCATGATATATTCAGAGCACTAAATGAGAAAAACATGCAACCAAGAATATCCAGCTAGGCTATCATTGAAAATAGAAGGAGAGATAAAAATCTTTCAGGACAAACAAAAATTAAAAGAATTTGTAAACACCAAACCACCCCTGCAGGAAATATTGAAAGGGGTCCTCTAAGCAAAGACAAAGTCTAAAAGTAGTAGACCAGAAAGGAACGGAGACAATATACAGTGACAGTCGCCTTACAGGCAATACAATGGCACTAAATTCAAATCTCTGAATAGTTACCCTGAATGTAAATGGGCTAAATGCCCCAATTAAAAGACACAGCATATCAGAATGGATAAAAAAACAAAACCCATCAATATGCTATCTTCAAGAAACTCATTTTAGACCCGAAGACACCTCCAGATTTAAAGTGAGAGGGTAGAAAACAATTTACCATGCTAACAGACATCAAAAGGAAGCTGGGATACCAACCTTATATCAGATAAATTAGATTTTAAGCCAAAAACTATAATGAGAGATGAGGAAGGACACTATATCATACTCAAAGGGTCTGTCCAACAAGAAGATCTAACAATTTTAAATATCTATGCCCCTAACAAGGGAGCAGCCAACTATATAAACCAATTAATAATAAAATCAAAAAAACACATCGACAATAATACAATAATAGTAGGGGACTTTAACACCATCCCCTCACTGAAATGGACAGATTATCCAAGCAAAAGATCAGCAAGGAAATAAAGGCCTTAAATGACACACTGGACCAGATGGACATCACAGATATACTTAGAACATTCCATCCCAAAGTACAACAGAATACACATTCTTCTCTTGTGCACATGGAACATTCTCCAGAGTAGATCACATCCTGAGTCACAAATCAGGTCTCAACCAAAAGATTGGGATCATTCCCTGCATATTTTCAGACCACAATGCTCTGAAGCTAGAACTCAATCACAAGAGGAAAGTTGGAAAGAACCCAAATACATGAAGGCTAGAGAGCATCCTACTAAAGAATGAATGGGTCAACCAGGAAATTAAAGAAGAATTGAAAAAATTCATGGAAACAAATGAGAATGAAAACACAACTGTTCAACATCTGTGGGACACAGCAAAGACGGTCCTGAGAGGAAAGGACATGGCGATTCAAGCCTTTCTCAAGAAACAAGAAAGGTCTCAAGTACAAAACATAACCCTATACGTAAAGGAGCTGGAGAAAGTACAGCAAGGAAAGCCTAAACCCAGCAGAAGAGAAATAGTAAAGATCAGAGCAGAAATCAATGAAATAGAAACCAAAAGAACAGTAGAACAAATCAATGAAACTAGGAGCTGGTTCTTTGAAAGAATTAGTAAGATTGATAAACCCCTGGCCAGACTTACCAAAAAGAAAAGAGAAAGGACCCAAATAAATAAAATCATGAATGAAAGAGGAGAGATCACAACCAACATCAAAGAAATACAAGCAATTATGAGAATATATTTTGAGCAACTATACATGAGGAAATTTGACAGTCTGGAAGAAATGGATGCATTCCTAGAGAGCTATAAACTACCAAAACTGAACCAGGAAGAAATAGAAAACCCGAACAGACCCATAGCCAGTAAGGAGATTGAAGCAGTCATCAAAAATTTCCCAAAAGAGCCCAGGGCCAGACAGCTTCCCAGGGGAATTCTACCAAACATTTAAAGAAGAATTATTACCCATTCTCCTGAAACTGTTCCCAAAAAATAGAAATTGGAGGAAAACTTCCAAACTCATTTTATGAGGCCATCATTACCTTGGTCTCAAAACCGGACAAAGATCCTTCACCAAAAAGGAGAATTACAGACCAATATCCTTGATGAACACAGATGTGAAAATTCTCACCAAAATACTAGCCAATAGGATCAGTACATTAAAAGGATTATTCACCGCAACCAAGTGGGATTTATTCCAGGGCTTCAAGGTTGGTTCAACATCCGTGAATCAATCAATGTGATACAATACATTAATAAAAGTAAGAACAATAACCATGTGATATTCTCAATAGATGCTGAAAAAAACATTTGACAAAGTACAGCATCCTTTCTTGATCAAAACTCTTCAAAGTGTAGGGAAAGAGGGTATATTCCTCAATATCATCAAAGCCATCTATGAAAAACCCACAGTGAATATCATTCTCACTGAGGAAAAACTGAGAGCTTTTCCTCTAAGGTCAGGAACATGGCAGGGATGTCCATTATCATCACTGCTCTTCAACATAGTACTAGAAGTCCTAGCCTCAGCAATCAGACAATAAAAAGAAATTAAAGGCATCCAAATCAGCACTTTTTGCAGATGATATGATATTTTATGTGGAAAACCCAAAAGACTCCACTCCAAATCTGCTAGAACTCATACAGGAATTCAGTAAAGTGTCAAGATATAAAATCAATGCACAGAAGTCAGTTGCATTTCTATACACCAACCGCAAGACAGAAGAAGGAGAAATTAAGGAGTCAATCCCATTTACAATTGCACCCCAAACCATAAGATACTTAGGAATAAACCTAGCCAAAAAGGCAAAGAATCTGTACTCAGAAAATTATAAAGTACTCATGCAAGAAATTGAGGAAGACACAAAGAAATGGAAAAATGTTCCATGCTCATGGATTGGAAAAACAAATATTGTGAAAATGTCTATGCTACCTTAAGCAATCTACACATTTAATGCAATCCCTATCAAAATACCATCCTTTTTTTTTTTTTAAATAAGTGGAACAAATAATCCTAAAATGTATATGGAACCAGAAAAGACCCAGAATAGCCAGAGGAATGTTGAAAAAGAAATCCAAAGTTGGTAGCATCACAATTCCAGACTTTAAGCTCTATTACAAAGCTGTCGTCATCAAGACAGTATGGTACTGGCACAAAGACAGACACATAGATCATTGGAACAGAATAGAGAGCCCAGAAATAGACCCTCAACTCTACGGTCAGCTAACCTTCAACAAAGCAGGAAAGAATGTCCAATGGAAAAAAGACAGCCTCTTCAACAAATGATGTTGGGAAAATTGGACAGCCACATGCAGAAGAATGAAACTGGAATGTTCCCTTACACCACACACAAAAATAGACTCAAATGGAGACAGGAATCCATCAAAATCCTTGAGGAGAACACAGGCAGCAACCTCTTCAACCACAGCTGCAGCAACTTCTTCCTAGAAACATCACCAAATTTAGGGGAAGCAAGGGCAAAAATGACTTTATCAAGATCAAAAGCTTTTGCACAGCAAAAGAAACAGTCAACAAAACCAAAAGACAACTTAAAGAATTGGAGAAAATATTCACAAATGACATATCAGATAAAGGGCTAGTATCCAAAATATATAAAGAACTTATCAAACTTGATACTCAAAACCACAAATAACCCAATCAAAAAATGGGAAGAGGACATGCAGACATTTCTGCAAAGAAGACATCCAGATGGCCAACAGACACATGAAGAAATGCTGAACATTCCTCCACATCAGGGAAATACAAATCGAAACCACAATGAGAAACCACCTCACACCAGTCAGAATGGCTAAAATTAACCAATCAGGAAATGACAGATGTTGGCGCGGATGCAGAGAAAGGGGGACCCACCTACGCTGTTGGTGGGAATGCAAGCTGGTGCGGCCACTCTGGAAAACAGCGTGGAGGTTCCTCAAAATGTTGAAAATAGAACTGCCCTACGACATAGCAGTCACACTACTGGGTATTTACCCTAAAGATGCAAATGTAGAGATCTGAAGGGGCACGTGCACCCGAATGTTTATAGCAGCAATGTCCACCATAGCCAAACTATGGAAAGAACCTAGATGTCCATCAACACATGAATGGATAAAGAAGAGATGGTTCATATATACAATGGAATACTATGCAGCCAGCAAAAGAAATGGCATCTGGACATTTGCAACGATGTGGATGGAACTAGAGGGTATTACGCTGAGCGAAATAAATCAATCAGAGAAAGACAATTATCATATGATGTCCCTGATATGAGGAATTTGAGAGGCAGGGTGGGGCACTTGGGGGGTAGAGAAGATAAAAATGAAACAAGATGGGATCGGGAGGGAGACAAGCCATAAGAGACTCTCAATCTCACAAAACAAACGGAGGGTTGGTGGGAGGAGGGGGAGATGGGGTGGCTGGGTGATGGACATTGGGGAGGGTATGTGCTATGGTGAGTGCTGTGAAGTGTGTAAGCCTGATGATTCACAGACCTGTACCCCTGGGGCAAGTAATACATTGTATGTTCATTTAAAAAATTAATAAACAATATTACTATCAAAATGCTCTGCTCCATCCCCCCAAACCTCACCCCATCCCACTCACCCACAAAGCAACAACTTTCCACTCTTACCTATTTCTTCTGTGACTTACCTGCATATTTCTAAAAAATAAGCATGTACTGTTATTTTTTCATTACTTCATTTTAGTCATTTTGTCCACTTCGATTATGGTGGCTGAGGATTTGGCTGGCTAATGCTCCAGTTAAACTCCTCCGTGTCCCTTCAATCTAGAGATTATGATTATTGTTTAGAGTCTTTACATTAGGGCTTCCTACATTCTCTGTAAGCAATAGCCACATTTCCTTTCTTGTACAACTCTGAACACGTTCTGGAATTAGTAACTGTCCTGTGCCATTGCTTGGTTTTGTAGGGTCATATGCCGATTGTTTCCACCTGTGTGCCAGCGTCTGCTGGAGCTTCTGCCAAGTGTTTGGGCTCACGGAGACACCTCACCCACCCCATCTCACCACCCAGAGCGCACCTGTGCCCACCCTGCCCCCTCCTCCTTCCGAAGACGCTGGTTTGATCTTGAAACGGTCACATAGCTATGATCCTGAAACGACCCTCCCACCCCATAACCTCTCTCCAGGCTGCATCTCATCTATCCCTGGTTTGCTGCTTTGCGTTTTGCAAGACTTTTTCCTGGAGCTTCCCAGGAGAGCCATGCCAGGTACCTATTTTTCCTCTCCACGTGATTAGTAATTTGCTTATTCAGTCCTCTTTGTTCTACCTGAGTGAGAGCTGCCTGTCCCTCAGATTGCCCTTCCCTCTGCGCTTGCTCTCTGCTTCAGCCCTCTGAGGGAAACTTGGCTTGCCCTTGGTCTCTGGCTCTTGGGTGGTGACCTGTTCTCTGCAGAAACTTTCAGCTCAGCGCTGTCGACTACAAAGAGGACATGAGCCCCTGAGTTGGTTTTCCAAGAGCCAGTATTGGAAAGTAAAAAGCAGAATGAATTTTAAGAATGTGTTTTATTTAGTCCAATATTTTAAAATGAAATCATTTCACCCTGTAATCGATATAAGAATGATCGATGAGCTGTTTCAGCTTGACCGCGTCTCTCTGAATTTTGGTGTGCATTTTACACTCCCAGCATGCCTTGTGATTCCATTCTCTGGGCTCTGCTCTCTGTCCTTCCAGAAGCCTTCTGGAGCCATGCTTCCGTACGCCATTGATGCTACACTGTTCTGCTAACACTGTAGATCCTACAGTCAGTCCCTTGGCTGCTTCACGCCACGGTTGTTCTGGAACCCTACATGCCTAGTCACTTGGGAACATTCAAGACCTTCGCACTCAAGCATTTGGGTGGAGAAGATAGTGTTTTTGGATACAGAGCTGGCCAAACTTTCTGGTGGGTGACCATCGCAAGGCCGGTCAGGTCAGTGCCTCGGGATTTCTCCTGCTCTATGGCCTGTGATCTCTAACGTGTTCTTGGAATCCTCGAGGACTCTGTAAAACGTTTTCAACCTTTCCTGGGAATGAACCAGCAGTTCTTGGAAGGAATGACTTCAGCCTTACTAGGTAATAGGAACCCAGGTGTACAGCCAGCAGAGGGCAAGACCCTGCCCACTGGGCTCTCGGGACCGGAAGAGAGGCAGGGAGGGACGAATACAGGACACTTCTCTTCTTTTTCCCGTGTGGTTGGGACATCTAGGACGCCAGGTGCCCCCTGCTCATACCCCCCCCCCCCCCCCCCCTCCTTCTAGCTTCTTCTCTCCCCGCCCCCTCCTCCTTTCCCTGCTTCTCCCCAGGTCCCCATGGCAGACAAGACCCAGAGGTCCCCACCATATGGAAGTAGAATATAATCCTTTTATGCTTGCTTAGGTGGCCAGATTCTTAACCTGTGTCTGTCATCCTAAAACAGATTGGAGCACGTCTCCTAATTTGTCAGACGTCCACATACCGCTTACTATCAGCATGCCACTGTGCTAAACCCTTCTACAGATATGACCTCATTTAATGCTAACAACCCCTGATGAAGGTACTGTTTCTATCTCCCTTTTACAGACTGAGGCCCAGGGAGGGTCAGTATGTACCACACAGTGTGTCCCCAGGCAGTGGCTCCAAACTCCATGCTCCCAGCCATGGGTGGTGGCTCCCTGTCTCCATGGGGTTCCTGCACAATTCAGTGGAGAATAGGAAATGTTTGGGTGTCTTGCCATGAAATGGTCTACTCTGCAGAGTGGGCTTACATCCAGAGCCAAGCCTGAGCTCAGAGCAAGTTCTCAGTTCTAAATGCTTCCTGAACTTCCATCCTTAAGCTGAGACCTCTGCCTATCATCCGCGTAGAGTTCCCTCACTCTGCCAGGACCCCAGTTGTTGGGAAAGCCAGCTGAAGACCAGTGGACCTAGCCAGCTGTCTACTAGTACCTTTGCATCAGGAAATCAGCTAAATTTTTGTCCATACTGATTTTCAACTGTGAACATGTGCTCTACTTTTTCCTCTCTACCTTATTCAACTTTCCTGCTTCCAGAGTTTTCAACGTGTTGGTGAATTTCAAATCCCTCATACGTGTCTCGCTAGGAACCAGCAAGCTCATAATTAGTAAGATCTAATGAGTTTGGACAGCACTAATTTGCATTCCATGATGATTTGGACAGAAGCTGGGTGGGAGTGAACTTCAGTCCATGAGGAAAAGGCTGGCTAATCATTTTCATGGTGCAAACATTGCAGGGACCAGATAAATAAATTTTTCAGGTCGTGGAGCTATGACGACTATTTACACACATGTAAATAGCACGTGCCGTGTGTTGTGTGCTGTCTCATGCATGTAGTGATATCACATCTTTAGTGTTTAAGGCTGTCAGTTTTATTACATTATTGGGTAATACAAGTGCCCTCTTGTTTTATTTATTTATTGGTTTGCTCTTTAATTTTTCATTTTTTATTTATGTATTTGTTTTCCGCTTTGTTGTAACATTTGGGTTTGCTCTGTCTCCCGAGCCTCTTGGAGCCCACCTGGACCTGAGAATGGGCACGTACATTTCCATGTCCTAGGCATCTCGCATATCAGTTCTGGGATGCTGCATTCTTTACCTAATAACCAATCCTAGGTGGAGAGACAAGTGAAGGAGAGGAAAGGTTTTCTGAATCAAGTGCTGTGAATTTCCTCAAGAGATCCTAAACTTGAGGGGCACCTGGATGGCTCAGTCATTGGGCGTCTGCCTTCAGCTCTGGTCCTGGTCTAAGGGTCCTGGATCGAGCCCCGCCTTGGGCTCCCTTCTCAGTGAGGAGTCTCCGTCTCCTTACTCCCCCCTGCTTGTATGTCCTCTCTCACTGTGTCTCTTTCTGTCAAATAAATAAGTAAAATCTTTAAAAAAAAAAAAAAAAAAGAAATATTCCAAAGTTGGAGACAGAGACATTGGAGATGAAGCCTGCTGGTTCTGGAGACAATGAAGGACCAGGGGTATATATTCTAGCCTGAGAAAAAGAACTGCACTTTGTGACTCTCTACGTGAACTCTGACAAGCAAGCGTGCATGCTGGCGACACTGAAATTACCTTCGAGTTCATTATCAGGAAGTGAATGAATACAGGAAGGTAGCTTTTGAGTTTTAATGTGATTTTTCAATAACGGTCTGGGAGTAATTAATTCAGGACAAGTGTTTTTAAAAGCCTATGAAAATATAGCCCTGGTAAATTAATTGGCACGGGTTCTTCTGAATTCCCCTTTTAACAAAACTAATAAATTATTTTCCATGCATTTAATAAATATTAGATAACTAGAAATTGAGTTTTCCCTATTGTACTGCTGATATTTTTAGCGGGCATTGAAAAAAAAATGTGACATTGGCTCTTCCAGACATACTCCCGGATTTCTGACTTGGTAATTAACAACTAACTTCACTGGGTTCTTTTCCCCTCAAGCTCCCCAAAAGTGCCCCATGAATTATGAATTATTCTCATTTGTTCATTAAAGCAAGCCCTCAAAGGACATCTTTAAGATGACAATTTATTAACCTAATCCAGGTTATTCTGTGTTCTTGACTACAACAAAAGTGTAATTGTTTTAAAATATTTTAAATTCAGAACTTTCCTGTGAATTCATAGCCACCTCCCAAATAATCTGAGTCATTGCCATTTTACCCTGCCTTCCGAACTATCCTTTTTCAAAGGGCACAGACAAGCAGGAGCCTGATGGGTCCTCTCCCCTATCCTGAGGATACGACCCTTGGGGTTGGACCCATCTCCCTTGGCTCCGATCCTGGAGCAGCCCGGCATGCAGGACAGAAGCTCCTCCATCACCATTAGCGGCGTGACTGTGTGAGTAAATCCACTCACAGAAAGCACTTTGCTACTCGAGTTTCGTACTACCCGGGCAGGCAGCAAACGATCTCTTGTCGGTCTTCACAATTTAAAGGTCACCCGTTGGCTCTAGGATCCGAAATCTATTATTCAGGGATACAGCTAAATATCTCACAGTGCGAAGGGCGGCCCCCACCACCAAGATCCACCCAGCCCAGAAGGCCAGTAGGATTGAGACTAAGAAACCCTAACTCAACGCAAAAAGGGATCCAGAGAGACTTTCGAGCACTTCTCTGTGGGGGACACATTTTGGGGACAAGCTTGAGGAGCCTGGCCCCAAGCCATGTCCATAATTGTATAAATGAGCCCAGTGTGAGGAACCCTGTGTTTCCTGCCCAGATGGCCCCTGTTAATGCTGTTTTTTTGTTTTGTTTTGTTTTTTGTTTATTTAATTGTAGTAGCAAACAACGCGGCACAGATGGATCTTAAAGATGTAGGTAAAAGTTGTCAGAAAGTTCTGGAATTCGAGAGTCTCCTTGATTGGGCAGGGATGTTCGAGCAGAGAACTTATGGTTTTGAGCCAGCAGACTCCAGAATAAGGAGATGTTAGCCCCGGAGAAAAGCAAGTGCTCCAGAAAGGAACAGAGGACAGCTAGAGAGTGAATCTCTGTGCCAACTCTGAAAGTTGGCTGGTCAGAGTAGACCTTCAGTATAGGTGAACCCGCCACGAGAAGGGTGACTTACAGTTGACTCCGGGAAAGCTTGGCTTCTCAGGTGACATCTGCCGAAAGATAGGACCAGGCAAGTCAGAGGAAATGTTTGGTCCGTTACATAATTTGCAGTTCCGAATTATTTTGTTTGTTTTGACTGCACAAACTGCTTCTCTAAATGGATGTTGGGTTTCTGTGGGCGGCTCGGTTGACCTCTCCCTGGTCTTCCTTGTGCGTTTAATATTTGCTTAGTTATTTTATGGATTGACTTCAGGTGGTTGGACGTAAGACACCAAATGTCAGCTGAGCATTCTTACACACCCAGCCTGCCTTCTGACACTGCCTTTTGGAAGTGATTTGCTTGGATTGCAAAATGTATTTTCCCACGAGACGAATGTCCTAAAACAGTGGGCTGTCCCAGGCCAGACAAAGGAAGCCCCTCGTGGCCACACTCTACTGAAGTCATGGTGATCGTTTGGAGCTCGATCCCCCGTCTCAGGGCTTTCCTGGAGAAATGCTTATGGTGGGTGAGCCAGTGGGGAATTTCAGATCTACGTGTACCCCGATTCTGTATCGGTGAGACAGAGGGCCGGGGAGCGAGGAATCCCTTAATGAACAACAGAAGCTTCACTCTCCTGGTGGCCACCGGGTTCCAGATAAGGTGTGAGCCGTGGGAATGGGAAGGCAGCATTCAGAGGTCTGGAAACTGTGAACTGGGATGGGCACTTTACATGATGAGTTAGCTTGGGAGACAGGACCCCTGGGAGAAAGACAAGCTTGAGTGGAGGGACAGGATGAGTGTCGTGGGTAGAATGAAGACCCCCCCGCAAAGACGTCCGCCTCATAATCAGCAGAATCTGGAGCCTGTGACTTTTTATGTGGCAGAAACAGAGGGGTAAGTCTGGAGACTGCGGAGGTGATCCTGGATTATCTGGGGCAGCTTGATAGCATCATGAGGGTCTTTCTAAGAAGGAGACGGGACGGTCCGAGGAGGAGAAGGAGGTTTGGAGATGGAAGCCATAGTCAGAGTCACAAGGTCGTCTGCTGGCTGGGAGTATGGAAGGAGCCCAGGAACGCAGGTGTCCCTAGAAGCGGGAGGAGGCACAAAAATGAATTCTCTTACAGAACCCCAAGGAGGGACCAGCCCTATGGACCCATCACAGACCTCTGAGCTCCAGAGCTGTAAGGGAATAACACGGTGTTGTTTCAAGCCATGTGGATAATTATCTCCAGCAGCTGCAGGGACCAGCAGCGGATAGCGGGGAAGGTTGGGCAGGGAGTGGCAGGGAGAGGTCAAGGGCATTCTTCCCTCTCGTCCCCTCCTGTCCCTTTCTGTCCCCCTGCCCTCTGCGCTGCTGCAAAACCTCAAAGGACGCACACCCAAGAGAGGAGGCCTCTCTCTCTTCCCGCCAGCCTCCCCCGAGCACCGGGTCCCCTCTTGGTAGCTTTGACCACGGCCCTCGGAACCTGCCACTGATCTCACTGCACACTCTTTTTTTTTTTTTTTTTTTTAATGTTTTTTATTTTGGTGAAATTTACACAACCTACAGTTAGCGACTTGGACTGTTTTTCAGCACAGTTTAGTGGCATCAAGGGCGTTCACACGGTTGTGCAAACATTGGCAATCTCCATCTCTAGAATGTCTGGGCCCGTGCGAACTGAAATTGCGAACCGGGCAGCTCTCAGTCCCCATCTCCTCCTCCCCCGGCTCCTGGTTACCTCGAATTGATCTTGTGTCCCGCAACGGGAGAGTTCGTCCAAGTGGGGTCGTGCCCCGTCTGTCCTCTTCCGACTGGCTAATCTCACTCGGCGTAGGACTTCCCCGGTCCAAGCATGTGGTAGCCACGTCGGTCCCCGTTTAGGGCAGATAACCGTCCGTCATGTGGATGGACCACGCTTGTGTATTGGTTCCGTGTCTGGTGACGGTCACTCGGGCTGCTTTGGGATCCCTTTGGCTCTTGCGAAAGAGGTGGTAATAAACATTGGGGAACGACCAGCTCTCTGGGTTCCTGCTTTCAGCTCTTGGCGGTGTAGACCCAGAAGCTGAATTATCGGATCAAAGGAAGTCTGTTTTCTTTCTCGAGGAACCACCACGCCGTCTGCCTCGGGGGCTGCCCCGTGTCACACCCCATCGGCGATGTGGCGGCGTTTCTCTGTGTCTTCTGCCTAGACTTGTTGTTTCCTATTTGCTTGTTTGCGTGTCTGATTACATCCATCCTAGTGAGCAACGGGCACAGCACTCGCTCTTGATAGAAGAACACAGCGCTGGGGCGGCCGGAGGGCTGAGTTAAGCATCCAAGTCTTGGTTTCGGGTCAAGTCGTGATCTCACGGTCGTGAGATCGAGCTCCACGTCGGGCTCTGTGCTCCACAAGGAGTCTGCTGGCCATTCTGTCTCTCCCACTGCCCTTCCCTGCCATAAATGAATAAAATCTTGAAAGTTTAAAGAAAATTTTTTTCTCTTTTTTTTTTTTTAAGATTTTATTTTTATTTATTTGACAGACAGAGATCACAAGTAGGCAGAGAGGCAGGCAGAGGGAGAGAGAGGAGGAAGCAGGCTCCCCGCTGAGCAGAGAGCCCGATGTGGGACTCGATCTCAGGACCCTGAGATCATGACCCGAGCCGAAGGCAGCGGCTTAACCCACTGAGCCACCCAGGTGCCCCAAAGAAAATTTTTTTCTTAAAAAAGAAAATCACTGCTGGATGGGTAAACCAGGCCAGGGAGGAGCACGGGAACCAGTGAAGGGGAACACAGGTATCCAGCGGGGAGGTCTTCCCCGCTCGCAGAATGGGCAGGCGAGGGAAGGTAACACCGGCACAGGTGGCCCTTCCTCGGTAACAAACAAACCAGCCTCGTGCTGACGCCCACCGTCCCACCTGCTAGAACACAGCAGCCTGGCTTACACCCGTCATCGACACCCTGTGTACGGACATTAGAAAAGGCATCCGTGCATCTCCTCTTTATGGAGACCTTCGCCGAGCAAGAGAACTCGGGGTTTTCCGTTCAGCTGGGGTCAACTGTGAACCCCAGTGTCCGAGCACCATCGTAGGCACCGCCCCACGGACTTGCGGTATTGTCCCCCCGAACTCGATGTGTTTGTGACTGGGGAGTTGTGACGTGCAGGTGCAGAATCAAGAGGCCGTCCCACAACCACCCAAGAGAGGTCCTGTCCCGGCAACACCATTTCTGAAGGAACATTCAAGAGGAAAAATGGGGGGGAGCTGGGCGCCGCTGCCTGTCAGACACGGCCACGCACGACGGGGGCCGCTGAGGACGGGCGCCCCGTGGTCTCTTTCCTTTGTGGCCATAACAGACGATTAAATGAAACACCATTTTATGTCTTTAAGAGATACAACTAGAGGAAAATCAACAGGACTTGGATGTTTTCACGGTTATCTTTATTTTCATTGCGGTAGAAGAAAAAGTTAAAAAAAAGCACATCCCATCAAACGGACCGTCTTACTCATTTTTAACTGTCTAGTTCCGTAAGGTGAGGGCTGTTCCCTTGGCTGTGAAACAGATCTCCAGGAGGTTTTTGTCTTGCAAAAGTAACTTTATACCAAGAAACAACTCCCTTTCACTCCTCCCTGGATCCCTGCTAACCACGGTTCTATTTCCTGGTTCTATACCTTCGGGTGTTTTATATACCTTCTAGACGTGGAGTCTTGTAGTATTTGCCTTTTTGTGAGCGGGTCATGTCCTAGAACTTAAGGTTAAACCACACTGTAGCATGTGACAGAATGTCCTTATCTTCTAAGGCTGAAATAATACTCCCCTGTGTGTACTAACCCCATTTCTTTCATCCGTGGAGAGGCATCTGGGTTGTTTCCGCCTTTTGGGCTATTATGAATAATTCTGCTATGAGCTTAGGTGTGTAAATATCTCTTCGAGACCCTGCTTTCAATTCTTTTGAATTGGGATTGCTAGATTGGCCCAGAATTCTCTCTTCGGACTACCGCGCGACAAAATGGATAGTACAAAGACCAACTGACAAATTGTATTTGTACAGCAGGGACAGCGCATTAGAGGAAAAATTTTCTAGCTCCCTGTGTGCCTCATTTACAGTTTTTATGAGAGCTATTTTTTTTTTTAACTTATTATGGAAGAACACATACAGGAAAGCACAAAAACCTTAAGTGTACCGCTCGATGAATTTTCTTAAACGGAAGGCACTTGTGCCACCCACGTTCGTGATGAGGAAAAAGACCTTCCCGGACCCAGGAAGGACTTTTAGCAACCTCCCCAAGGGGAAACGCTGTCCGGAGCTCTTAGCCTCAACGAGCCTTTTCAGTGCTCGAACATCCTAGAGGCAGAAAAGAATTAAAAAGGAAAAAAGAAAGAAAGAGGGCAAGAAGAGAGAGAAGACGGACAGAACAAAAGAGAAGAAAGAAAGGCAGGAAGAAGGTAGGAATAGGAAGAAAGGCAGGGACAGAAGGAGACAGAAGGCAGGCCAGCCCGCCGGCCTGGTTGTGCAGATCGACCCTTCCCCTTAGCTCTGTCACGTTAGGCCACATTTAACAGCTGGGACTCAGCATTTGATGGCCACAGTGGACATTGCCCCACCCCAGTGCCCAACCACCCCTCAGCTCAGTGCTGCTGCGGAGGCCATAACCTGATTCCCGGATTTTATCACAACTAAGAGGAAGGGATGTTAACCTGGGGGTGAGTGTCAGAGAGTTTCAGGGTCCGTCCCCTGTCTGTCACTCAGTCTCGTCTACTCTGCGAAGCTTCTCTGGGATTTTGCAGGGCCGAAAGGAATTGAGGAGAGCCAGGTCCTCGAGGGCCGGCTTCCTGCCCGGCAGAGAAAGCAGAGAGCGGGCGATTGAACGCTGTGTGAAAAGAGCGTCTCCCCAGCGCTAGCGAGTCTTTGTGGCACCAGGTGGGCCTTTAATTTTCACGTTTATATTTAGCACAACTTCTGAAAGTCTCGTTAAGGGAGGCGTGGAATCATTCCCCGACCAGAGGCGAGTGTGAAGCAGAGAGACGTTCTTGCGAAGCTCCGGAAATAGGAAGGGAGCGGGCCCACCTGCAGAGCCAGTAATCATCCCTCACGGGTCCAGGACACGCTGTGACTCTCCTGCCTGCTCACTTTCTCTCTTGCACACTGCCCAGAGCTCTAACAAAGCCTCCTGTTCCCCTCCAAAGGGAGAACAACTTCCCCGATGTGTGGCATTTTGTGGGAGATCACATTTCAGTCCACGATCATAGGGCTTACCAATAATCCCGATATTAACAGGAATTAACAGAACTAAAAATAATATTGCCTCCGGTAACCAAGTGAGTTTCGTTGGAAAAAAGAAAATCTCCTTTTCCTCATTTAAAGATAATCCAACTGAGGCTCCAAGTGGCTTGCTGACTTTTCTACCATCGCCCAGTTGGTAAGAAGCAGTGCGTGATCTTAAACCAATAGATCTTGGTGTCACTAACGTTAAAACGAGTAATTGCACCAAGAGTTGGTGAGGATATGGAGGAACGGAACATTCTCTCCCTGCTGTTGGAATGTCAGCTGGTACCACCACTTTGTGATTTCTTTTGTTTTTTTTTTTTAAACAAAGTTTGCTTCTTAAAAAGTTCAACATATACCTACCAGATGGGAGGCAGCTATTCTAGCTCTGGGTTTTAATCCAAGAGAAGTGAAAACATAAGCCCATACAAAAACTTGTAAATAATAAATACTCAGAGCATCTTCATTGGTAATAGGCCCAAACTGTGAACAACCCATCAATATTGGACTCAAATGTCCATCAACGAATGAATGGACAAAGAAGCCACAGTACATACACAGAGTAATACTACAAGGAAATAAAAGGAATGAAGTATTTTTTTCAAGCTTTATTTACTTAACTAATCTCTACCCCTCAGTACACTGAGCAGCATGGATGAATCTCAGATTTACTATGCTGACAGAAGGACAGAAGTCAGATAAAAAAGAATATACATTGCATACTCCATTTCTAGAAACTCTAAAAAACGGGACAGAAAGCCGTTCAGTCGTTCCCTGGGAGTAAAAGAATGCGGAGACGCCTGAGGAAGGACATACAAGGGACAGGGGGAAAGTCTTGAGGGTAACGGTTATTGTGATAAGCAAAATAATGCCCCTCTCACCAACAATGTCCCCGTCCCAAGTCCCAGAACCCGTGAGTATGTCACTCTACATGGCCGATGGGAAATGTGGTTGCCCACGGAATTCTGGATGCTGGGATTATCTGATTTTAAGATAGGGAAATTTTTATCCTGATTATCTGAGTGGACCCAGTATCAAGACGACCGTCCTCAAAGGCAGAAGAGGGAAGTGGAAGAGCCCCGAGTTGGAGAAGGAGATGCCACTATGGAGATATAGCATCACCGGCTTTGAAGATGGCGCACGCGGCTGCAAGCCAAGGAATGGGGGCAGCCTCTGGCAGGTGGGAGAGGCACGGAAATGGATGCGCTCTGAAGCCCCAGAAAGGACCACAGCTTTGGTGGCACCTTGATTCTTAGCCCGGTGCAAATGACGTAACGTTTCTGACCTCCACAACTGTAAGATACTAAATCTGTGTTGTTTTAAGCCACTAGGTTGGTCGTGCTTTGAAATCGCAGCCAGAGAAAACACGTGCGGCCATGTTCATTATTTCGAGCATGGTGGTGACTTCGCGAGCTGTGGAAACACCAGATGTCGGTTTGCTCTGTTTATATGTCAGTGATACCTCAATAAAGCCGTTTCAAAGAAAGCTTCTTACAAAATGGATCTCGACTGTGGTTCTTCTTTCCATGCTGACACAGCCGCTGAGCACGCAGGAGAATCACCCACGTTGATGGAGTTTATTTTGAACATTGTGCACAGCTCCTTTCAGTCAAGAGCTCTGCTAATGCTCATACCTCTTAGGTATTATAAGCTTGTCCAACATTTCTGATCGCGGATTACTTATGAGAATTTCTCATTGTTCTAACTTGTGAATAACATCGGTACCCGACGGAAATTCTCTCTCCTTTGGTATTAAGATAACTAAGTTATCAGATTGCATCAGAAACCGAGCTGGGGATTGTCGTCAAGGTTCTAACCGAAACCAGGGATGATTACCAACCCTAAAACTCTAAGGACACGGCTAGGAGAAAGAGGAGGTCTCTACTGTCAAAGAATGATTTCTGTGTGTGCTCCTGCTCTGGTGGGCGTGCTTCGTTGCAGAAAAGTGGTGATGGGTTTATAATCGTGAGCTTGGACTACAAGCTTTGAATTAAGAGTCAAGATGGTACGCAGATTCTCACGTGCACTTGGGTGGGATTTGGTGCTGGTGTGTCAGCCCAAGCCCCTGCAGGAAACAGAGGGCATGCACAGAAGTGCCAATGGAAGAGTTAAATGAAGGGGGTCAAGGGAATCCAGAGGGAAGCTGGACGGGGAGAGGGCTGGGGGGGTGGGAAATTGCATTTTGCTTCTCAATTAACCATTTCTCCCAGCCCATGTCTTATGCTTCTGTAGGTGGATCGCACTCCCTGCCCTTTTGATCCTGGGCTTTATTAAATGACTTAGCTTTGGCCAATGGAATGTGAGCAGATGTGGCGTACACCATATCTAAACAGAAACTTTAGAGGCACTGGTGTGGTTGACACACACTTGGGCGTCTGCCCTTGGCCTTGAGGAGAACAGGCTCCAGATAGGATCTGGCTCCAGGTATGGCGAGACGTGTGGAGCTGAGCCAAGTCTAGCTCGGCAGAGCTCAGCAGGGCCAAAGCCGATGTGCACAGCTTGCGTGCGTTGTGAGCAAGGAAGGGTTGCTGAAGCAGCAACAGAGAAAGCTCACAAAATCTTCTTCCCTTGATTGCGTGTGTGAGCTGTGAATATGAGATGCAGTGCTGGGGACTAGGTAACTCCTTAGTTGACTTTGAGTCAATCAAAAGGGAGACATCGTGGGTGGGCCTGGTCTAGTCAGGTGAACTTTATGAAAGGTGGGCCTGACCTAATCAGATGACCTTGATAAAAGTGGAGAGAATCTCCTGCTGGACTCAAAGACAAAGCAAACAGCTGCTTGTGAACTGCCTCTGAAAAAGACTATCCTGCAGTTGAGGGCCTCAGTCATCCTGATTACAGGCTGGTAAGACCCTGACCTGAGGATCCAATTATTGCCATGCCCAGACTCCTGTCCCAGGAAATTATGAGCTCACAAATATGTGTTGTTCGAAGCCTCTAAATTTGGGGTAATTCGTGACATAGCAGTGGCAAGACAATTCACCATAGACTATACATCCTTAGTACTGCACTATATTGTACATTTTTTTGAAGGTGCTGGGATGAACAGAACAAAGGCGTCCCATTACCTTTGTAGTGTACCCCTGCCACTTCAGTGAAGAGGAGAGAAATCAGGCACATTCCTTGCACAAGGTCTTTTATGATCCCTTTCCCACATAGCTGGGGGCTGTTTTTTTCTGACACGGACAACAGCCATCCTAAGCCCTTCACTTGCCTGGATTTAAACCCCAGGTTTCCAGCAGGTCCACTGTCTTCCCCAGGAAGGGAGGCTGGCCAGGACGCATTCCCAAACCTCTCTGCAGGCTCCCATTGGAGCACTCAGTGTAGTAGGAGGGTGGCTATGTGCTTCCCTGGGCTTCCCACTCTTCCAGGCAGGAATCATGTCTGCAGTCTTCAGGTGTTTCCAAGCATATCACCAAATGAGCCCTTGCGATCCCCCAAATGTTGGCTAAAGGCCTGAGCTGGTCATCCCATTCCAACACTGAGTTACCCCAGCACAGCGTTCCTGAAGCGTGTTCCTCGGAACAGAATCTGCACCTGCTGAAAACTTGTTCGAAATCGTTCTTGCGTCTGACCTGCTGAATGAGAAACTCAAGGGTGAGGGCCCAGCCATCTGGGGTTGACAAGTTGTCCCAGAGGTTCTTCTTGCTTCCAAGCTGGAGAAGCTCTGCCCTGGCCTGATGTTTTATATTTTCAGGGAATCGGCCCCTTCATCATTCCCAGGTCCCTGACCCCCCCCTCCCCATGTTTCTGTAGCTGTTTTATTTTGGATTTGGCGCTCAAGTCCTCACAGTCAGGTCATTGATACTGTGTGTGCTCACATTCTTGCAGACTTTCGTGGAATCATCTTCCATTTGCTGAGCAGTTACTGGGAGTTAAACATGGTGCAGAATGCAGAGGCTATCTTCCTCTCAAACTGGCCCCAGGAAGAGAGGCAACATCAACCCCATGTTTCAGAGGCAGAATCTGGAGCACAGCCCTTACCAGGAGCTCGGGCACCACATCCCCACCAGTCGCCAGTGGGGCCGGTCTTGAAATTCAAAGTCAGGGTGTGTCGCTTTAAAATCAGCACTTATCATCCCAGGCTATCTAGTCTCAGAGCCCTTGACTCAGACTTTTAAAAAGCACCACCTGTTCCTTGCCTCCAGATACCTGGCCCCAGAAAGCAGCCTGCAGCAGTGCGGGTGGTGGAGGTCAGGAGGGCACCGTCTGCGACCAGCCCCTTCCCGAGACATCGTGGCATCGGTTAACATGCGACACGTTTGTCCTACAAATGAATGGGCCGAGCTTATTGTGTTTTTCCAGAGGGAACGAGCAGCTCTTTCCGGAACAGAGCCGACCATGCCAACGGCACACAAAGCTCTTCCTCGGAGCTGTGGACGTGGTGTGTGCGAAAGGCCCTCTGCCTCGCCCCCGGGCTCCGAGCTCCCTGCCTCCTCCAGCTATCCCTGCAAGCAGCTCACACTGCTGCCTTCACGCCATCGTGTTCCCCCCACTGGCCTCCCCCTTCCCCGGGGTTTCCACGGACCCTTCCCTTCTACTTCTGGCCGCCACAGCATGTGAGTACGCACCGTCCATCTCTCCATCTCTGACGCTGGATGTGGCACCATGATTACATTTCGGGGTTCTCTTTTTTTAAAGATTTGATTTGTTTGAGAGAGACAGAGACAGTGACAGAGATCGTGAAAGAGAGCGCCCAGGTGGGAAGGAGAAGCAGGCTCCCTCCTGAGCAGGAAGCCGGACGTGGGGCTCGAACTCAGGACCCTGGGACCATGACCCGAGCCAAAAGCAGGTGCTCAACGGACGGACCCACCCAGGTGCCCCATATTTTGGGGTTCTAAAGCAAAGCCCCAGACAACCACTGGCCATTTCCTTTCCTGCCTTCTGGTCCTCTTTGGCCTGTGCTAAGCACCACCACCTAGTACCTATGCAGAGTGAAAACTGGGGGGAAGTGGATTAAGTCACTGGCGCCCACCTTTCTTCCTCTTCTGAGGTTCTCACCTCAGTGATTGCTTCCTTTGGGGCCTTCCAACGTACCATGTTCAGGGCTCACCCGAGAAAAGAGAGTAAAGCCGTAAGTCATTGTCGTATTGGTCACATTTGTCATTGGCACAAGTGGGTGAAGCGTCTGCTTTCGGCTCAGGTCATAGTCCCAGGGTCCTGGGATCGAGTCCTGCCTCAGGCTCCCTGCTCAGCAAGGAGTCTGCGTCTCCCTCTGCCCCTTCCCCCTGCTTGTGAGCTCTCCCTCTCTCTCTCGAATAAATAAAATCGTCAAAAAACATTCATAACATAAAATGTGCTGTTTTAATCATTTTATTTTTATTTTTTTTAAAGCTTTTATTTATTTATTTGACAGAGAGAGATCACAAGCAGGCAGAGAGGCAGGCAGACAGAGAGGAGGAAGCAGGCTCCCTGCTGAGCAGAGAGCCCGATGCAGGACTTGATCCCAGGATCCTGAGATCATGACCTGAGCCGAAGGCAGTGGCTTTACCCATTGAGCCACCCAGGCACCCAGTTTTAATCATTTTAAAGAGCACACTTTCCTGGCATTAATTGTGTCTACTGTCACTATCCCTTTCCAGAACTTTGTCATTATTCCCAAGAAAGTTTCTGTTCTCATTAAGTAATAAGTGTCCATCCCTCGACTTTCTGTTTCCATGAGTTTATTTTTTCTAGGTACCTCCTAGGAAGAGTCACGTGGTATTTGCTCTTTTCTGTCTGTATCATATTATTCATATTATTTTTTGAACCAGGAAGACAATGTTAGGTGTAGGAACAAAGAGTGGATTGTGGTAAATGGAATTGGTAAATGGCCAGGGACATTAAGTTCTTTTTTTTTTTTTTTTTAATTTTAATTTTTACGTATTTATTTATTTGAGACCCAGAGAGTGTGAGAGAGGAGAGGAACAGAGGGGAAGGGAGAGGGACAAGCAGGCTTTGCACGGAGCGTGGAGACGGATGGGGCTCTAGCCCAGGACCTCGAGATCGTGACCTGAGCTGAAACCCAGAGGCAGACACCCAACTGCCCGAGCCACCCAGACACCCCTATAGAAATACAATAAAAGCTTAGTACTGCAGAGGTGTGAACAGCAAGCAGTGGGCATCTTGGGGGCCATCCTACTGTCTGTCCAACGGGGGCCATCCTACTGTCTGTCCGACAGGGTACAAGCAATGAGGGCATTTTGCTCCTCTTCTGTTGGCCTCAGTTGGACTGAATTCACTCACCAAACCTGAGACGCGGATAGTCAGACCTGTCACCCAACACCCTATGGTGTTTTCCGAGAGCTTGTGATTAAGACTATAATGGAACTAGGACGCCTGGCCGGCTCCCTCTGGAGAGCCTGGGACTCTTACACTTGGGGTCACGAGTTGGAGCCCCATGTTGGGTGTAGAGATTACATCAATAAATGGATACATATATATTTTTAGGGCGCCTGGGTGGCTCAGTGGGTTAAGCCTCTGCCTTTGGCTCAGGTCATGATCCCAGGGGCGTGGAATCGAGCCCCGCATCAGGCTCTCTGCTCGGCAGGGAGCCTGCTTCCTCCTCTCTCTCTCCTCCTGCGTCTCTGCCTGCTTGTGATGTCTCTCTCTGTTAAATAAATAAATAAAATCTTAAAAAAAAATTTATTAAAAAAAATAGATACATGTATTTTTTTAAAAGCCTGCAATGACACAAGATTGAGGAAAAGATTGGTTTCAATTACTCAGTCATACTCCTCCACCTGCAAATTTCAGCCCCAAAATAACTCAGGGGAAAAAAAAAATTCTGGCTTATTTACATTTGCTCTCTATTTTTAATGGCCTTTCTGTTTAAGATATTTAATATCTTCTGAAGCCCTATTAGAGTTCATGGATATTGTATTTATTTTTGTAGCTATTTTGGTCCTCGCAGAGAACTTTTTGTTTTCATCCGAGCTTTTAGGGAAGGTGAAGCAGGTCAAGTTGTCTGCTGCTTTGACAACGGGCTGTACAGGGTTCTTAATAAAATCGTGCTAAATTCAGATCTCATCATGTGTCTCTTTTTATGTGGCTCAATTTTTCCATTACTTGAAGTTCCCAAACGCTAATAAACCCTAATGTACTATTTTTGGTGGGAGCGAATGCATTATGCTTTTCAGGGCTGATGTTTTTATATAACTAGAAAACGTTCCGGAAGAGAGGAAAAACCACCCTTGGAGGGCGCACATCAATTGTTTTTTTGTTGTTGTGGTTGTCATTTTTTTCCCCTGTTGATCTAGGGCTGTTGAAGCAGAGACGCAGAGAGAAAGGTATATGCAGGCTAGGGAAAAATACACCTACGGGTTCTGCCCGCTTCTACCGTTGGCCTTCTGGGCTACGGGTTCTTTTCAAACCTGCTCATTTTACACTCCCTAAGCATCCGTTTTCAAAGGGGTCTCATGAGAAGGACGTGTCTGCAAGACAGCAGAGCGATTCCGTAAGCCTCGGTAAAGATGCTGCCACAGAGTCATCGGAAATCATAAGCCCTCATTAAAACCCCGAGTGCAGGTAAAACTAAGGTACGGCGAGGGGCACCTGGGTGGCTCAGTTGTGCCTTTGGCCCAGGTCATGATCTCAGGTTCCCGGGATCGAGCCCCACATTGGGCTCCCTGCTCAGCGGGAAGCCTGCTTCTCCCTCTCCCACTCCCTCTGCTTCTGTTCTTCTCTTGTTTTGTCTCTCTATGTCAAATAAATAAATAAAATCTTTAAAAATAAAAAACAAACACCAACTAAGGTATGGCGAGAAAAATCAAAAGCGCGAGCAAACTTCCGTGGGAGCGTTGAGTTAGACGGAGAATGCGGGCCTTCTCTAGAAAAGTTCCTCGTCCTGATGCGGCAGGTGCACAAAGGGGAAAATACACTTGGTGTTACTGCGTCTTCAGGGTCCCTCCCCTCCCCTTCCTCGCCACGCCCCTGCCCTGCGCCCTCTTCCTCTTGTCCCCTACACCAGGTATTTCTGTGACATGTTACTTTATTCTTTTTCAAGCAGCCTCTGGCACCAAGATGTAGCGTTTTAAGAGCTGACTATCAGATTACTCATCTTTCCTTCTTGAATGTTTTCTACTTCTACCCTTCGCTGTAGAGGAAAAAGAAGTACAAACTGTATCTCTTCTCCTTGGTCTCGTCCAGCAGGATCCTTGCCAACAGGGGACCTGTATTTCTGGGACCAGGACAACCAGGAGGCACTCGCAGCTTTCAGCGTGCTACAAATGACGCGAACGTCGCTGATCTTTCTTCTTTTTAGGGCAGCTGATTTTATTTACCATTCCTGTTAAGGAAAAAAAATAACAGTTCTGGAGCAGCGAGTACCGGGGTTTCACTCCGGGTGGCTCCGGGGACGGAGGTGGCAGATGTCCGCTGGGATCTGAGCACACCCACGCAAGGATGGGTATCTGTGCTGGGTCTCACGGCACACGTGATTCTCTTTGCAATCTCGCTACGGCCGAAATGAAAGGGGAGGCCAAACACCGAGGGGGAGGGCTTTCTGTGTTTCTTCTGCCGTTTAGTAGGGAAATCGCTTTGGCTTAATTTTTTCAATGTTAAATAAGTTTGATTTTGAAAAACAAAAAAAGAAAATGTTACATTTTAGTAACCCTAATGACACTTCTTCCTTACCTTTTTTTTTTTTTTTCTTTTTTTGGGTTAAGATGAAATTCACATAATTTTTCTTTGATTTGTCTCTGGCTTCTCTCGCTCGGCACGCTTCTGAGGCTTGTCCCCATTGCCGCGTGTCTCGGTAATTCACGACGTTTATTTTAAATGACAATAATTTAAGATAAAAAAAAATAACACTTGGAACGCACGTCGGACACTTATTTATTGAGCACCCACTGTGTACGCTCGTGCACTGCACTGTGGTCAGCATGCTGTGCAAGTTCCTCTTCGCCCTGCAACACGCCAGCCCGGGTTGGGACAAAAGTAAATGAGTGTCTCCCCACCCACACCACAGGCTCTGACACAAAACGAGTACAGCTGTGTCCCCAAGGCAGCCCGATTCTTGTGACTCCCAGACGGTCATCTTTGGAGAATTTGTTCGCCCTCCCTTTCTTGAGAGCAATGTCCATTTTCCCTGAGACGACAGACATCATTTTATTTTATTTTTCTCAGACATCATTTTAAAACTGTCACTTGAAGTCATGATATGTCAGGAACAGAAGGGAGAGCCCTTGTGAGCGTCACGAAGCAGCGTCAGCCCTCGGGAACCCTCCACACTGGCCGGGGACAGAGGACACACGGGCAAAATGGAAACAGCAGCTCTGAGCGAAGGCGGGTAAGCTGGCCCCCGCCAGGGAGGGCGGCCTGTCGGGCTCGCGGCTGGGAAAAGTCCGAACCGTGGCCATCTGACCCAACACTAGCCTTGCAGGAACAGTCAGACTCCGCGGAAGGTGGGGCTCGGAGAATTCCGGATGATGACCTCGAAGCCGAAGGGAAGATCTGAGCCAAGACGTGGCTGCAACACAAGGCAGATGCCCTTTTGTTCAGAGTCAAATATTTGTTTGGAAATGAGCAACATTGGTGTGAAAACGGAGCAAAAGAAAAGCAATCCCTTCTCTTTATTTCCTGCAACCTCCCACAGCCACCGTCTGATTTCCAGCCTGCTCCGACTTGGGAGGCAATGACCCCAGATGACAACTGAAAGGTCTTTCTGCATCCAAGGAAGCATGACCTGGCTTCTGCCATGGCTCCCAAGGAATTTCCCATCATGCCTCTCTGCCTATCCTGCAGAGCAGGCCGTTGTGGCTCTCCTAACAGGTCTCATGCTTGGATGCTTTGCTCCCGGAGGTTCCTTCTTTCCTCCACACGCCCCTGTGCCAAGCTCTTCTCCACTTTTCCAGACCCGTCCCTCCAAGTCACAGGTGGAGGAGGTCTCTCCTTTTATATTCCCATCAAGTGTATCTTACTGTTGGAACAGTGGTTCAGTCCAAGAAAACATAGCCACCCTGTCCAACGACGGGCGTCGCAGATGCTGCCCGAGCCTCGTGGACCTTCCAACTCAGCCGGAGGGCCCAAGACGTCAAGTGAAAACCTCAGTCGGTATCCAAGGCGGAGAATGGCAAGTTAGCGCCCGCTGGCAGAGCCCCTCAGAGTTCCAGGGAGTTGGAGGAGGTGGAAATCTGTCTGAAAAGCAGACAAGGAATGAAGGAGGCAGAGGAAGCAGGAGGTCATGACGGAGCAGTAGGAAAATGAAGACAGGCTACAATTAAAGCCCGAGGAGAGCATGGGCGCAGGCGATTAAGAGACACGTGCGAGAGTCCGGAGGTGGGTAATGAGGTCCGGGGGTGGGGGGCGGGGACTGAAAGGAGAGGCCAGCGGGTCGACTGGCCAGAAAGGCAGAAGGACGGAAGGCACCGCTGGACACGATTTGCTGGGGGTCGCGGGGAGAAGTGGCGGCAGATGGTTAGGATGCAGTCGGAGTGACTGGGAGATTGTGCTCTGACAGAAATTCCGAAATGGGGACAGCGTTTCCTCATTGGGTAAAGGGCATCATGAGGGCCAGATCTTTACTTGGAGCCGATGGCTACAGCCCCAAGTCCCTCAAGGCTGACTCACCCTCCTTGGGCGCTGGGGAAGATGACAGCAATGTGACACACGCAAGCTTTATGGCCTTTTGCTAGGCATGAAGCCTGACATCTGTCACATTTGTTTATGGAATGCTTAGTTCTTGGTGTCCCTGGAGACTAAAGCGTGTACATCACCACACACCCCAGATGTTACACGTTTCTGTGAACAGGTTAAATAATGCATTAGCCTCCACCAGACAGCTCCCAGCAGTCAAACCATGAGCTCCCTCCCACGAACTCTTGTTCCGGCAGCTCTGCACAGCGAGAACCCCATTGCTGGACCTGCTGGGCTTCTCACGAGGGTCCCCAGTGTCTCGGGATGTCCTCCTCCTGCAGCCACGACACAGGGTCAAAGATGCGAGCGCTGAAATCCACGCCCTCCAACACCACAGCCAGAAAGGATTTCTTTGCTTTTTGTTCTTGGGGTAAAGGTGGGGCCTGGGTCCTTCCTGGTAGACAGTGAACAGAAACCAAGCCATCCCGGATGGAACCTTCCAGAACACCAGCCAACCGATTCAACCAGGCTGGAGGGAAAACAACGCAGAGAAAATTTTATGTTATACTACAGATTTGTGTCTATATTGATTTCTTTCTTTCTTTCTTTTTTAGGACAGCACTGTAATAGGGATTGTTTAATTGGCCAGCTTCAGTGTTTCGGTGCACATAATTTTCTCAATTATCCGAAATCCAGAATGTCATAAAGTCACACAGAAGATGAGCCTTTAAAGGAAGTCAGGAGGAAGACAAACCATGAGACTCTTAATCTCACAAAACAAACTGCGGGGTTGGGGTTGGGGTTAGGAAGAAGGTGGTTGGGATATGGACATTGGGGAGGGTATGTGCTATGGTGAGTGCTGTGAAGTGTGTAAACCTGGCGATTCACAGACCTGTACCGCTGGGGCTAATAGTACATTTTATGTTAATAAAAATAATTAATAAAAAAATGTTCATAGGAAAAAGGGGGGGGAGAAAAGCCTTTAAAAACTAGGTTTTTAAAAAATTTTATTTCAGTATTTGTGCATTTCACTGAATGGAATTATAAGTAGAGCAATTTCAAAAAGTAAGGAATACAGCATGTGAGCTCTTGGAACACCCACTAGGTAAACTCAGAAACTAGGACAATAGATGAATTCTTTTTTTTTTTTTTTTTTAGGAAAATAGATGAATTCTTACGGGATAATCACCCTTCCCTCACATATACAGTCACTCGTTTCTACCATTTGTTACAACTTTCAGTAGAGGTAAGTCTGTCTTCTACTAGAGGATAAGCTTCCAGAAGGGAGGGCTGTGCCGTACTGTTTTGTTTTGTTCTCCTGGGGTGCATAAAGTGAACTCAGTAAATGTCGGTCTGAACTGAATTAAATTTACTGAGTTTCTGTTTTCAGTTTTGTTTATTTTTGCCAGACGCATGCCCGCTGCTCAGAAGGTTACAACTGCATGAAGTGAAGTTAATGTCTTACAAGCATCCAGACCCAGCAAGGAAATGCCATTGGGAAGGAGAAGTTGGGCATTCTTTTTCATCCAAGTTTCGGTTTTCAATGATTTTCGTATAAACATCCCTTGAGAAAAACTTTACCTGCCTTTTAAATGTATTTATCCCACTGGTGTTTGCAAAGTATTTTGTGGGGCAGATAAAAACATACACCTTCATGCCTGTCACTCCATTCCTGTGGTCTTGTAGATGCCACTTCTGGAGTCTGAGCCAGGGTTCCGGCAACGCTGTTGGCGTCACACCGACCAAAGGGACGGCTCAAAAAAATCTAAGGTGTTTAAATCTGAATGATTTCTAGAGGTTGTAGCAGAAAGATCCCCTGTCGAAGAAGGGGGAGGAGAAGGAGGAAAAGAGGAAGAAGGAGAAAAAAATCCTCATCTTGTCCACTTGCGTTGACTCTGACAAAATCTCATTTCGAGGGGAAGTACAAATCAGCACGTGTACATTTTTTTTTTTTTTTTAAGTAGGTTCCACACTTCCCTTAGGGCTGGAGCTCACGATGTCCACCCGGGTCCCGAGGCCAGGGCTCTGTCCACGGAGCCAGCCAGGCGCCCCTGCCCGGGTGGGTCTGCGAGCGACACGAATGTTGCCTCTCGGGTCTCCCGCCGTGTTCCCAGTGGCCGGTTATCGTCGGGACTGTTGTTCGTGCTGTTAGTGTTATGTCCTCAAAGGGCACCCGGAGCTCGGAGCTCAGAGGGCACGGAGGGACTCGCTTGGCCCGCCCTGCTCCGCAGTAGCAAAGCCAGGTGTCTGGACGGCGTTGGCTGTGGGCCTGTGTAAAACACCAAACCCGGATCCCGCACAGCCCAGGGATGCTCGACTGTGTGTGCCCAGCTCGAAGGAAGCACGGGGCCACCCGGCTCCACAGGAAGCCCTGGAAACTGTGCCCGGGCGATGGAACGTGACCTGGGCGGCTTAAGACCTCGCGTGGCTCCCGCAGCACGCCGGGCGGTACTGAGGTCCGGGGCCTGCCCGGCCGCAGGAGTCCACGATCACGGATGACTCGGGCACACACACCGGGACCAGGGGTTCAAGGGCACCCAGCAGCCACTGCAGCCTGAACTGGCCTCGGGCGCTTCTCAGGGTGCCGCCTTGGAATTCCTTTGCCCTTTCTGTCCATGTGCAAATCTTCTCTTTCTCTCCTTCCCTGAATGGGGGAAGACAGACGGCATGAAACTGTGAGTTCACTCGCTTGGCCGTTGCAGCCTGTTTAGTGTCTGTTCCCATCGGTCGTTTCTCAGCTCCCGCTGTTGAGTCCGTAGCCTCTGGTCCCCCCAGGCTTGGTGTTTTTCCAGGGCTGAAAGGCAGGCGTGGGTTTGTAGGGCACTGGCTCCCTGTCCCCATCAGCCGAGCCCTCTTGCAGGACGCCTGTGGCGGCGGGGAGGGTTGGTGCCCTGTTTCTGCATGTGTCCTGTGCTCGGCCCAGGGACCACGCAGGGGAGAAAGGCTGAAGGAAACAGAAAGACGGCGACAGGGCGACAGCTCTGTGGGCCGTTTCTCAGGTCCCTGAAGATGCTACAGGGGCCAGTTCCCAGCAGTGGGGGGGCGGGGGGGACAGGGGCCACTGTCCAGCCAGTGGAGTGCCCCCGAGGCCGCTCCCCAAGCAGACGGTCCCTCCCCCGCCAGCAGCACTGCTCCCTGCTGGACACTATTTCTGGAGGCCCTACTGCCCGTCCCCCAGAGACCCGCCGTCCCCCAGCCCCTGCGTCCCGGCCATCTGGTTGTGCCCAGGTACCTGCACGGTCTGGCCCGTGGGAACTCCTGCGGCCAGTCCAGAGGGAGCACAGGGGCTGGCTCCAGGCCCTGCACCCCCGCGGTCCTGTGCGCCGTGGCGGTCAGCTGGGGACCGCCAGCTGACACACATTCCAGCTTGGGAAGGAAGTTCTAGGCTGCCCCGGATGGCTCTCAACTCCGTGTGCAGAAGTGCACACGTTTGATGCAGAGTAGTTGTTACAAGCCAGATAGAGAGGCCTTAGGGGCGACGTTCCTGAGGGAGAGGGAGACAAAGGAGGAGAGAGAGAGAGGAGCCGCCCAGTGGGACCCTGTCCGTGGCCCCTACCCCACTCGGAGCTCACGTGTGCACCCTGCGGTTTCCCTCCGTCCGCCGAAGGAGAGAAGCTGTTGGCCTGTCTCCCGGAACGGCACACGCAGCCCGTTTCCTCCCTGTCAACCATTACCTCGGCTCGGACGACGGTCAGGCCCGGAACAGGTGACGTTGGCTCAAGCCTGCCTCGAGCTCCCGGAGTCTCACCACCTCACAGCACAGATGGGAGCCGGGGCCATCCAGGGCAGAGACCCGGTTCCCCTCGGGCAGCGAGGGCAACGCTTCATGCCTGAGAATGTGCCACTCTGCTAACGTGTAACTGTGTCGGGACTGCTCGGGACACCGGCCATGGTGGAATCAACTGTTTCCTCACTCAGGGGCCCTTCTCCGGGGGGACAGGACAGGTGTGCCAGGAGGGCAGGCCCGGGGGACCATCCTCAGGAGCCTCGCTGGCGTCTGTCCTGCCCAGTACCGAAGGGTAGTAATGGGACAAATCCAAGCCTGTGCTGTGGACTGTGGCCTGCAAAGGGGACCCAGGGGCCGAGGCACTCAGGCGGCTGGACGGCCTGGCCGTGTGCTGAGCAGCGGCGGGGAGGAGGCCACTTCCCTGCACAGGCTCTCGGGGCCCACCTAAACCCTGCAGGACTCCCTCCTGCCGTCCAGGGGAGAGTGCAGGACACACAGCCCTTCACCCCCACGCCGGAGGCTGGGGAGTTGGAGGGAGCAGCCCCAGGACAGCCTCTGGGCTATGACCTTACCCGACTCGGGGGACGTGACTGGCTGCAGGCCACATGGCTCCCAGGAGCAGAGCAGGGACCTGGCCGTCAAGGGCCCACGGTGAAGCCAGGTCGTAAAGCCCACGTGAGGTCCGCTCTGAGGGAGGCAGAGGGGCTCGTGAGGGAAACTGGAAGTCCTTCTGAGGTCGTCTACGCTGCACACGAGGTGGCCTTGGAGGAGAGAGGAGGAGGCCCAGGGCACGGGGCTGTCCGTCCATCTCCCTGTGGGAACTGGGTCCCAGTCTCCACGATGTGTCGTGTCCCCTCCGAGAGGATCACAGCCTCTGCCAGGTGTCCGAGAGGTCGTCTGCTCTGTGGGCCCCACCCTGTGGAAGGTGTCCCACGCCGGCCTGTTGGAGACTTCGTTCCAGGAGAGCGCGTCACCGGAGCCCAGTCTTATCACGGCGTTTGCTCCGCAGACGGCCTGCGGACAATTTGGGCACGCTGGGAGCCCACGAGCTCGAGATTTCTTGGTTGGTTTCATTTCCCAACAAGAGTGGAGCCACACATGACAGGTGAGATCAGATCCCGGAGCTTAACTACCCTTGCAAATGTGCCACAGGTCTGCGCGGGGCGATGTCAGGCCCCCGGCCACGGTGTTGACAGCCCTGCCAGCTTGCGGGTGTTTCCACGGGAGAGACCTGTGGGTCATTCCTGCCAAGACACGGTTGGACCAAAATGCACCACAGAAACAAGGCGTGCGCTCTGTTCCGCCTGCGCTCTCTTTTCCAGTCACACGGGGGTGGGCGCTGAGGACGCATGCGCGGCTTCATCGCCGTGAGGACAGGAAGCAACACGGGAGGTCCCACAACCACCACGGGTGGGGTAGAGGGCAGCGGTGCCCCTGGTGGCATCTAGCGTCCGCTGTAGACAGCTCTGGTCATCGCAAGGGCTGGAGGGACACTACGGGTCCCCTACGATGCACGGAATGGATCCACACCCCAAAACACAAGCCTGCCCTAGCTGACGGTGGTGTGGGGGGCAAGAAGAGAACGGTGGTGTGGAGCACAGGGAGCTCCAGTCCAAGTCAGAGCTGTGCCTTCCTCATTTCTAAATGCCCTTTTGGGGGACAAGGGGCTCCTAATTAGGGCAATTTTGTCTGCCGCCGCTGGGGACACCGCTCCATGAATACAGACATTCTGCGGGAAGGGGACAGCACTGGTGTGTAGCGGCGAGGGGCTGGGGGAGCTGCTCAGCACCCTACAAGGCACAGGGGCACCCCATCAACAAAGAATGACCTCCAAACCACAGCAATGCCGACACAGAGGGACCCCACAACTCCACTATTCCAAGTGAGGTCAGTGGCCGGCAGCGTCAAGGATGTCTTGGAGCTGGAGAGAAACGAGACTTCGGGCCTAGCCCTAGCTGCGGCCGCTTGACCAGGTCTCCCCGACGGCTAGGGGTGCGTGGGGTCGGGACGTGACGCTCTGAGATACTGAAGGGAGGGTCTCACACACCTCACCTGTTGTGGGGTCCTGGGGTGGGGGGCAAGGCTTCCTTCCAAGACATGACAAGGCCACCTGCAGCACGAAAAGAAACTTTGAGGTTCCCTTCCGATCCTTCCTGCCTGATGCCTCGGTCACTCCCCACCTTGCCGAACATCTGCCTCTCACGTTTCTTTGTTTGTCAGCTTTGGGGGTTGGTGTTTAGTAGCCCTACTGATGTATAATTCACAGACCGTGAAATTCATCCTTTTAAAGTCGGCCGTCCGGCGGGTTTTGATACTTTGTCGGGCTGTGCCCCCCGTCACCCGGCCGCAGGACGTTTTTCTCATTTCCAAAGGACACCCGGTTCCCGGGGCAGTCAGTCCACGTCCCCTCCTGCCCCGGCCCCGGCCAGCACTAATCTGCTTTCTGTCTCTGCGGATCTGCCCGGATCTCTGGGGCATTCCGTCTCGACAGGCTGGATCGTGTCCCCCCGAGAGTCACCCATGGAAGGCCACCTTCTCAGCACCCCAGGATGGGACCGAGTGTGAACGCAGGCTCTTTAATGTGGAGATTAACGTGCGACGGGGTCCGTAGGGTGGGCTCCGATCCCACAGGGCTGGTGTCCTCGTGAGAACGCGGGATTAAGCCAGAGACAGAGACGCGCGCGGACAGACGACCCCGTGAGCGCACGGGGAGGAGGAGGAGGCGTCTCCTCGCCAAGGAGGGAGGCCTCCAGAGGAACCAGCCCTGCTGACCCCGTGAATTTGAATTCCAGCGTCCCCAGAATCCTCTCTGGTTGAGTCGCGGGGTCTGTGGGGCTTTGTTCCCAGAGCGTCGCAGACTAATCCGCGGTATAAATGGAATCCTGCAGCTTGTGGCTTCTCGGGTCCGCCTTCCCTCCCTTTCTGTCCAGCTCTACCCGTCCGCCATCACCTTTCTCCCCCGCCCCATCCTTCTCGCTCTTGGGGTCTCCGCACTCCCCATCTTTGGGAAAGCTCCAGCTCTTGGCCGCTGCTGCCAACCAGTCCTAACGGTCACTCACGTTAAAGCCGTAGGGAAAACCTCGACTACTGTGGAGGCAGAACCGAGACGCTAAGTAGATTTCTGAGATGTAAGATTACATCTGATCCGAGCCCAGGGTCTCAGGAATGTAAGTCATGGCCCTCGGGATCTCGTTGACTGACCACGTTCACGGGTTAGCGGTGAAGATTATTCCTTTCCAGTTCTTCTTATAAAAGATATATAAAATGGTATTTTCACCCACAATGTTTTGGATTATATTCAAGGCATATCATAAGCACGTTCATGCAATTTACTGTTGCAAGTAAAGAAGTCACGTTCCTTGGTTCATAGCAGCTATAGGGCTTGCGATCCTGTGTGTCTGTAACTGGCAAATTTGAGGTAATTCTTGGATCTGGATACAGCAGTCAGGATTCACCCTGAGAAAAACTAACAGAGGATATGTGCCAAGAGCTTTATTCCAAGGAACCGGCTTGTGCCATGGTGGGGGCTGGGCGTGCCTGAAATTAGGAGGGGTGGGCTGGAATTCTCTCAGAAACTCACTGAAATTGCTGTGCCCCAGGAGAAATTTCTTCTTTTTCAGGGAGACCTCAGCCCTGCTCTGAAGGCCTCTTACCTGACTGCATGAGGCCCACCCAGATACCCCAGGATGATTGCCCCTGCTTTAAGTCAACTGATTAGGGACCTCAATCACATCCACAGCAACGTTTAGATTAGTGCTTCTAATGGGCCGAATGGTGTCCCCTTTAAAAAATCCTAACTAACTCCTGGTGCCTGTGAAAGCGACTATTTGGAAAGAGGGTCTTTGCCGATGGAGTCAAGTTAAGGCAAGGTGGCTCTAGGGCAAATCTTAAATCCAGTGACTGGTGTCCTTTTAGGAAAAAGAGACAGAGATTTGGACACACACACACATACACACAAGGAAGTAGAAGTCCATGTGAAGATAGAGGTATAATCTTAGGGATTATATAAGGTTGTTATAACCAGGGTTTGCTGGTCACCACCAGTAGCTATAAGAAGAAAAGAAGGATTCTTGGAGCACCTGGGTGACTCAGTTGCTTGAGTTTCCAACTCTTGATCTCGGCTCTGGTCTTGATCTCATGGTTGTGAGTTTGAGCCCCACCTTGGGCTTGATGCTGGGTGTGGAGCCTAATTAAAAAAAAAAAAAAGGAAGGAAGGATTCTGCCCAGAACCATCCATGGGAATGCCTTCCTCCTGACATCTCGATTTCAGACTCCCGGCCTCCAGAACTGTGAGAAAGTGAAGTTGTGTTGTTTGAAGTGCCATCCACCCCGCCCCCCAAGTTGGTGGTACTTTGTACTTTCCGGCAGCCCTAGAAACAAGACACAGTGTTAGAGTTATTTACTGGTCTCATCAAGAGACTATGGTGGGTGTCTTCCTGTCCCATCTCTCCATCCCAACCCTCTTCTCCTCCACTCATACTTGAGTTAGTAGAAAAGACCGTGCGAACAAATGAACAAAAGAACTCAAGCATGTTGGCCCAGGAAAGGCAGACATGGAGAGGGAAGGGGAGGGGCCTGTATCCCAACAGAAGCTTGAGAGCCCTGAGTGGTCAGGAGCAACGAGGCAGAGAAACGGACCCTCAGGAAACACAGTCGGCGAAGGAGCCAGGAGCAAACAGGAGACAGGGCTGGGACAGCATGGGCCTGGGAGCTGAGGCCCCCTGTGTGAGGAGAGGCTCTCCCACTCTCCCAGGGACCCGCTTTCCTGGTTCCTGCCCAAGACCCACTCTCTGCTCTTGGCAACGCTTCTCGAGGGACGTCGTTTTCAGTTTCTTACACGTGGAATCGTGTGTATGTGTTGATCCAGAAACGTTTTACCTTGAGAGCGAATTCTCCCAAGTCAACTGAACGCTTTCTAACTTGTTTCAGCAAACATTTAGATTTTAGACTACTTTTAGAGTTTCAGACAGTTAGGGCTGAGCGTTCTGTTTACCCGCCGTCCAGTCTCCCCTACTGAGAACACCTCAAAGCCCCACGGGTACACGTGTCACAACTCACTGGTCAGCCGTGCTCCAATGCTCCCGATCAGACTCGAGACTCGAGCTGGATGTCCCCACTGTGTCCCCGAGTGTCCTTTATCTGTCCTAGGTCCCACCCAGGATACCACATTGCATTGACTCACCAAGACTTAGGCTCCTCTGGGCTGTGAGAGGCTGTCTCCCTTCCTTGTTTCCAATGACAGTTTTGAGGAATGTGGGTCAGCTATTTTTTTTTTTAAAGATTTTATTTATTTGACAGAGACAGTGCGAGAGCATGAGCAGGGGGAGGGGAAGAAGGAGAGAGAGAGAAGCAGATTCTCTGCTGAGCAAGGAGCCCCCTGCGGGACTCGGACCCAGGACCCTGGGACCATGACCTGAGCCGAAGGTAGATGCTTAACCCACTGAGCCACCCAGGTGCCCCAGGTTTTTGGACATTCTTAAGTTTTTATTTACATTTCAGCACACACATAATGTTCCGATAAACATTAGGATATCTTAAAACTAGAACCACACATGTTCTTGTGATAGCTGACACGCTTATCTTTTTCCTTCTTGTATGAAACTACAGAAGGCTAGGAGAGGGGCGGCCATCATTTCATATTCTTAGCTCGTATATGAAATCTTTCCATTTTAGACTTTTCCCATTCTGGGTAGAACTTTAATATCTAAAAATTCAAACCACCTTGGGATTATCGACTCATTTCAAAAAGCTATTTTAGTCATCCAAGGGGAGCTGTGCAAAGTCAAACTACCCTTTGGGGAGCATACTTTTTGTTCCCCCATTCCAGAAAGCATCCCTTACTTCTGTGCTCTCAGCCACTGCTCAGACTTCCTGGGAAAACCTCTGTCTGGTCAAGTCAGGCCCCCACCTGGGCGACTGACGGCCACGTGCTGGGGTGGCCTTCCGTGAGTGGGGGGGGGGGTGTATGGGGGATTATGGAAACGTGACTCATTCTCATTGTTATCTCAAAAGCACATTAAAATGATCTCTCCCTTCCTCACTCCCTTAGGGACATTTTAAGAATTTTACCTGACAGATTTCTGGTCTTACCAAGTGGCGGTGATGTGGTCAAAAGAACAACAAACAAAAAGACATCCTTTACGCAGGCAGGCACGGCAGAAAACAGCCCTGGGGTGTAATTTCTTCGAGTTATACAGTGTTTTCCTCCAACCTTCTAGGTTTCCTTCCTTCCTTCTTTCCTTTCTTTAATATTTTATTTATTCCCTTGAAATAGAGAAACAGAGAGAGAAAGAGAGCTCCAGGGCAGGGTGAGGAACAGAGGGAGAAGCAGACTCCATGCTGAGCAGAGAGCCAGATGTGGGACTTGACCCCACAACCCTGAGATCATGACCTGCGCCAAAGGCAGACGCCTAACTGACTGAGCCACCCAAGGTGACTGTCTGCCTGCCTTCCTTTCTTTTTTTTTTGTTTTTTTGTTTTTGAGGTTAATTTTATTGAGGCATAATTTACATACAATAAAGTCTACCCTTCCAAGTACAGTTGTATGAGTTTGGACCAACACTTACTGTGATGTAACCTGCACCGAAATCAAGACTTAGGACAACTTGGTTACCCGCTCCTGCCCCCTCTCCCCAGATTGCCCCCCTGGCCCTCTATAGTCAATGTCTCTCCTGATGTCCACCCCTGGAAACCATTTTCTCTGGAAAGCCATTCTAGAAAGCCATATCCTGTAAATGGAATCATGGAGAAAGCTGGGCTTTGAGACACTGGTTCTTCCACTTAGCGATCGGCGTGGGCCACGCAGGGGCCTGAAGCTGGGTCCTCGTTAGGGCTCATTACCGCCTCGCCTAGGGAAACACCTAGTTCTCTTATCCCTTCCTCTGTCAAAGGACAGCTGGGTTGTTTCCAGGTTCTGGCAACTCTGAGAAAGCTATTTGCGTACCGATTTTTTGTCTGAACTCAAGTTTTCCTTTCTCTTGGGTTTATGATGAGGATGGGCTTTCCGGGGCCTATAGGCGTTTGACACACGTCTGATCTTATCAGGTGGCTGATCATTTTGTAAAAACAACATCAAAAAGGCTTTGTGACAAAGGCGGGGGCGGGGGGAGCGGAATGCAGAGGGGTACGGGGGTGGGGGATGCGGGGAGGCAAACGTTCCTCCTCTGTGTGGCTTCACCTGTGCCTTTCTCGAAACTGCTGGATTTTCTTTGTCAGTGTGGCCTCGTGCTTCGCTTTGTGGGAGATGAGCTTTGGGCGGCAACTATTTATAAAACCAGCCTCTTCTTCTGCTTGTTCTCTCCAGCCAGTTTTAAACACTCAAGGCACACGTGGAAACAAAGGGAGAGGAAGAAAAAGCACGTCACTTCTTATAAGGAAATATGCTTACCAAAGGATGAGAAGAGGAGGAGTGGCCTTTGGAGAATTATCATCTCCTGCTGTTTTGTAGCCGTGAGGGCTGGGTGTTATCTGGGCCGAACTGGAACTCTCGCCGGTGCTGGGCACTTGGAGTCCGTCTGGGCTGTGTGTTCTGTTCGTGTGTTCTGCGGGTTGCTGGGTGGGCGGGCTGTGAAATGATTCACTGACTGATAGGCAACAAGAATTTGCGTCCGAAAGACCATGCGTGGGGCGCCTGGGGGGCTCGGGTGGTGAAGCGACTGCCTTTGGCTCTGGTCATGATCCCAGGGTCCTGGGGATCCAGCCCCCTGCTGCGCTCGCGGCTCAATGGAGAGTCTGCTTCCCTTTCTCCCTGTGTTCCTGCTTGTGTTCCCTCTTTCGCTGTCTCTCTCTGTCAAATAAATAAATAAAATCTTGGGGGGCATATAAAAGGACCTTGCCAAGGAGAGATCATGATGGCTAATGGAAGTTGGCCCAATCTAATCCCTGGAAATTGGAACAGGAAGGCAAGAGAACAGCAGGTGGGAATTATGCGAAGTGTGTCCCATGCCAGGGAATGTGGGCTCTGGCCATTGAATGTCCCCAGGGCCTGCGGGAGAACCCCAGCCCTGCCAGCACCTTGATACTAGTTAGCCCTGTGGTTCCCACCTCCAGAAAGGTCAGATAATAACGTTGCTTTGCAGCCACTGGGCGTGTGTGGATTTGCTGCAGCAGCGATAGGAAACCCGTACACCTACTAACCTGAGACTCAACCGGCTACCTCTGTAAAATGGGTATCTTCATAATTGTATCTCCTCCCACCATTTCATAGGTTGTGAGGATGATGGGTGAGGTCATCTTGAAAATGTTTAGAAAACTGAGAAAACTCTGTGAGGTAGGGGAAAATGTAGATTTCCATAGTCTCGGTGCTCCCTTTGCGCACCATTGTGTGCGCCTATCAGGATGCGATTAATTTTGCTGAGTCTTTCTGATGATCTTTCCTCTCCCCAAGTACGTTGCTGTGCCCTAGCTGTACGCCTTTTTGCTCTTCCAGAATCCATCAACATCCACCAACAGGATGAGTCTGCTTCCTAAAGACAATCTGTGCTTTTTTTCTACTATCATTGTCTTCCTCCTTTTTCTTAAATATGAGAAAAAGTGCCTTTTTTTTTTTTTTGTGGACCCCAGCACAAGGCTTGAACCCATGACCCTGAGATCAAGACCTGAGCCAAAATCAAGAGTCAATGTTTAACCAACTGAGCCACCCAGATGCCCCCCCAAGAAGGGGCTTCTTAATTTAACTTAATCTGAAAGACTTTTTTGGGGGAAAAAAAAAGCACCCTAATGAAGATAAAAAAATTTTGTAGGAAAAGTTAACAAGTTATGTGAAGAACGTTGAGTCACTCAGTCTCTCAGAAACAAGGGTCGGCAAACTTTCCGGAGCCTGCCAGAGAATACACGTTATATATGTTTTGTGGGCCATAAGGTATGATATGTATCAGCCACGGATTCTGCAGTCATGCACCAGAAGCAGTAAAGGTATTTTCGTGGGTATTTTTGTGTTGCAATGGAACTTTACTGATGGGCACTGAAATTCAAATTTCAGATAATTTTCACATGTCACCAAGTATCAGTCTTCTGTTGATTCTCAACCCCCCCCCCCCCAGTCTTTTAAAAATGTATCTATAGGGGCACCCGGGTGGCTCAGTGGGTTAAGTGACTGCCTTTGGCTCAGGTCATGATTCCAGCATCGTAGAATCGAGCCCAGCATGCCTCCGGCTTTCTGCTCAGCGGGGAGCTGGCTTCTCCCTCTCCCCCTGCCTGCTCTCCTCCCTACTTGTGCTGCATTTTTATTTGTCAAATAAATGAATAAAATCATACAAAAAAAGATTTAAAAAAATGTATCCTTAGCTTGTGGGTTGTACGGACACAGGTATAGGAGCCCTTGTCGGCGCGTTCCTGTCCTAGAAGAGATGCTCCATTAAGGTAGGGAGTTTAATCTGTGATCCCTCGTTCCCAGGGCTCGGCACCGTAGGCCTGCCAGGTTCAGATCCCCTCTCTGTCTTATCTTTTGATATTTTTGTTCATCAGGGAGGGTGCTGTGGTTTTTTGGTTTTGTTTGTTTTGCATTAATCGTGAGTTTTAGAATTGGCGTTATAATAGTAATCAACCTGAGTATGGTTTTGGTGTTCCCTTAAACTCACCTCACCTTAATGTCACAGTCCAGGTCCCATGGGAGGGGTCCGTGGTGGGGACGGCGGCATGAATGAGTCCTCGGGTGGCAGGGTCAGAGAGGAGCAAGGAATCCGGCTTCCCTTTCCTCCCCGGGCAGCAAGACTGCCCGGAGAGCTTTCAGGAGGTCTATGTACATACATGGGTAGAAACTCTGCCGCTTCAGGATCCCTCATCACTGACTGAAATTCAGCGTTTCAGACAACTCGGAATATCTATATTCCTCTCGGGTGAATGACGGGAACATTAACAGTATTTTTAATTTGTTGCCAATTTGTCAACGAGAAAAGTCTGGTCTATTTTTAGAGCAGGTTACAGTTGAAGCACATTTGGTTGATACGTATCACTATTTTGAAATGACAGAAGTTATTAGAGCTACTTCTAGAGCTCGCTGTTGGAAGGATTGAGAAGGAGGCACTTGTATTACGATATGAGAATTCTAAAATATATTTGATAACTATATTCTGACATAATTGGGTTTCTTTGGAATCCTGTGTATTCTTTTATGTGTTTTTTGCGTTTAGAAAGAAGAGTCACTGAATTAAGGTCTAAGGCATAGAAATGGTTCTGATTCTGAAACCGCCCTGATTCTTCAGGGTCAGTCCTCTCCTCTTAATATTGGAGGTAAAAATCCCTGCCCTCCAATATTGCTGGGAGGGTCAGATCTGGTACCCTGCAGAAATACTCCATACCAAATGCAATTGTTCTCAGAACTCAAATGATGTGAACTGAATGTGACATTCCAAATGGAAAGAAAGAAAGCGAGCAAGAAAGCAACGACTCACATGCATTCGTCTGCTCTAGCCAGCATAAGAAAGCACCACGGCCTGGGTAGTTTAAATAGAATTTTATTTTCTCACAATCCTGGGATGCTGGAAGTTCAATACCAAGGTGTCGGCTGGGGTGATTTCTCCTGGGGTCTCTCTCCTCGACGTCCTCACATTGTCCTTCTTCTGTGCGTGTCTATGTCATAACAACTTTTCTTATAAGGACACCAGTCATGGTGGATAACAGCCTACCCTAATGACTGCATTTAATGAATTTACCACTTTGAAGGCTGTGTCTCCAAATATAGTCACATTCCAAGGGACTGGGGCCTACGGCTTCCTTTTATGATTTTGGGGGGAGGGTAGAGAGCACAATATCCTATCATCGTCATATTATCATATGATCATTCACTTATTATCGCATTAACAAAAGCACTGGTGCCGATCCAGGTCGAGGAGAACCAAGGGGGCTGTCCTCAAAACCACGGCACGTGAGGACCTCTTCATCCTGTCGTGTTTAATTCTCCAAGTAACATCTCATGGGCAACCGCCAGCTACCTCCAGCTCCTTGCACAGTCTGTTTCCAGTCTCTCTAAGGAAGATTGGAGGCAAAGCCCCAGAGCAAAGAAAGGCTTGATGTCCACAGAGTGAAGTGGGAAGACACACAGGCCCCCTGCTCGGTTCATAAGGAAAGATCCCAGTGGGCACCCACCGAAAGCTGAGACGTGCTCTGGGAACGTCAAAGAAGGATCCTTGCCCACACCAGCCGGTCAGCCTGGAGAATCACAGGGCTCCCTGAGTGGGCCACTCATGGAAACAAATACCGGCCTTCGTGTTTGGAATCTCTGAAGGTCAGACGAGCCCAGGGGAAATTAGATAGTGGAGTCCATGAAAACCGGACAGTAAATCTCATGAGAAGTTTGATACCTCTTCCTACTCCTTTTTTTTTACCCCAAAAGAATGGGCTTTTTTTTTTTTTTAAAGAACAGTTTTAAATCTAGAAAACAATTTAGCATATAGTACAGAATTATCTGCCTTTCACAGATAATTTCCAGTTTCCAGTGCTAACATCTTTCCTAAGTGTGGTGCATGTGTTACAATTAATGAATCAATACCGATAAAATCCAGAGTTTAGGTTAGAGTTCACTGCTGTGCGTGCAGTTCCAAGTGTTTGGACAATGAAAAAAGTCTGCATCCGCTGTTACAGGACCATTTGGAATAATGTCATTGCCCTGAAAATGCCCTATGCTTCCTCTGTCCATCACTTGTCTCTCCTGTCCACAACTCATGGCTTCCACCGAACTTTTTTTATTTTGGCCCTTTCTAGAGTATAACAGGGTTGGAAGCATGTAGCAGATAGGCTTTTCAGATTAGCTTTTTTCCCTTAGTGATATGCATTTAAAGTTCCTCCCTGTCTTTTCAGGGCTTGCTAGCTCATTTCTTTTCATGGCTCAATGATATTCTGTCGTATGGAAGGGCCACATTTTCTCCATTCACCTACTGAAGGGCACAACTTGGCGGCTTTCTGTGTTTGGCCATTTTGAGTAAAGCTACGATAAACATGACCGTGTGGGTTTTGTGTAGACATGTTTTCAGCTTAGTTGGGTAAATACCTAGGAGCACAATTGCTGGGTTATATGGTAAGAGTAGGTCTAGCATTTGGAAAATGCTGTCTTCCTAAGTGGCCATACAATTTTGTATTCCATGGGCTAGGTATGAAAGTTCCTGTTGCTGGGGATCCTGGTAGCATTTGGTGGGGGGCTGAGGTGGGGGGGAGAGGGGCCATTTTAATAGGTGTGAGATGGTGTTTTGTTTTATTTATTTTTTAAAGGTTATTTATTTAAGTAATCTCCATGCCCAATGTGGGGGCTCAAACTCATAACCCTGAGATCAAGAGTCACACACTCCTCCCAGGGAGCCAGCCAGGTGCCCTGTGTATTTTGTTCTAATGTGCAATTTCCTAGTGATAGACGATGTTCAGCATATTTTCATATGCTTCTTTGCCGCTTGTATATCTCTTTGGTGAGCTATTTCTAGATCTTTTGCCCATTTTAAAATATGGTTGTTTTCTTATTGAGTTTTAAAAGTTCTTTGTATATTTTGGACACAATCCTTTATCAGATATGGATTTTGCAAATATTTTCTCCCAGTCTGTGGCTTCTTTTCATTCTCCTAATGGTGGCTTTTGCAGATCAGGTGTTTTTAATTTTGATGAAGTTCAACTTAACATTTTTTTTTTTTCTTTAATGGATCATGCTTTGGGTGTTCTATCTTAAAAACTCACTGCTAAACCTGAGGTCATTTAGATTTTCTCCTGTGTTCCTTCTAGAAGTTTGATAGTTTTGCCTTTTACCTTTAGACCTATGATTCATTTTGAGTCAGTTTTTATGAAAAGCATAAGGTGTATAGCTAGATTCTTATTTTTTGCATATGGAGGTCCAGTTTTTCGAGAACCATTTGTTAAAAGGCATTAAAATGCCTTTGCTCCTTTCCTCATAGGACACACGTTTGAGAAATCTGCAAAACACATGCGATGAAACCGTCTCATGTACCCCCTCTCTACCAGCCACCTAGCATTTCCGAGAAAGAGGAATTTCAGCGACATCACGATAAACGTAGGCGGTCTATTTTGCTGTCTGGGGTCTTACAAAGTCCCTTAGGGTTCCTAGGATAAGCTCTGTTCCTGACTTGCAAGAAGACCTTCGGGATTGTAGGGACGTTACCAAAGAGACAGGATGGATTCTGAGCTCCCTTGCAATGTTCGTTACCGAAGGCCAGCTGTAAAAATTGGTCACAGCCGTCCTAGTTTGGAGTGAGGATTTCCACCGGTTTCCTATACTTTAAATGACTGGCACCTGCCAAGTAATCAAAACATACAAAGAGGCCTTTCCCGCAAGTTCAGCTAGGCATTTCCAAGCAGCTAACGAGAGGCAGGGCCGGCGAGGCAGAGGGCCAGTTCGGCTGCGCGGCTACTCGAGAGTGTGCGGTAGCCGAGGGCCGCGTCCCCGTAAAGCCGAGAGCTGTAATGATGTCAACTTGTTATTTACTTTCCAAATCTGAATGACTGAGCAAGGCGAAAGGAGAATCAATCAACCACAATGTGACCCTACAGGCGGAAAAAACGCAGCGCTCCCACCAGCAGGCGGTGGGGGAGGGGAAGCACGTGTAACCGGGGCAGGGTTGCATCATGAGCTCGCTCGGGCTCTCGATTGCACCCTCGGTTTTTCGATTGCATGTAATACCTCAGCATCAGTCCGCACAAGCCCAGGGAGCCGGGGAGCAACGAAGGGCAGGCTCAAGGGAAGGCCCCCCCACGTCCTTTTGGGGACCCTTGAATGGCAACTGATACATATTAAGACACAATCTATTCTGCTGATTCACAATTATGGAGACAGTGTAAGTGTGTATTTTTTATTGATGTGCTCTAATAATGGTGTAGCAACAGTCGTTTTTACATCAGTGACGTTTTACTGCAATATTTTTAGGTCCGCCTTTTTGAGGGAGGACCAGCCCCTTAAAAACTCACCTCGGGACCCCCCCCAACAACCTGAACAACAAATGGTCTAGTGTCCCAGGAAGGAGCAAGTGAGGTTACAGTTTAAAATTCTGAGTGTACTGGACTCTGCGCGCAAAGCTCATTATACACCAAAGGGAGGGGCAAAGTTATCTTAAAATATTCAACAAAGCAGACGCTGAAGTGCTGGGTGGTGGGCGCGGTGTCTGTTTAATTGAATTAAGACCGCGAGTGGTGGGCCGGGGTCTCCAAACTGGGGAGGAGGACGAAGCTCCGGGGACTTTGGTGTGCCAGGGCCAAGCCAAATAAGCCATTGCAACATAAAACCCTTTGCAAAGCCTGTGGGTGGAGTGGGGGGTCGGGCGTGGAGAGGCCCGAGGGCCCAGGTACCCCTAACTCCAGAGGCCCAGACCCCTCCTCTAAGGAGCTCCTGGCCTCTACTTATGTGTGCCCGAGTTTTTCTCCCCAAGCGTTTCTGGTTCTTTCCGGGAGGTGTTTTGCAAAGGTCGAGGCTCCGCCTGAGTCTCCACTTTTTTGGGAGGGGGGGAAGAGGCCTTTGGGGTGTCCTCTGAGCAGCCCATTTTGAGACAGATGCACCCTCGGGCAGCTTGCAGGGGGTTGTTAGGGCCGCCGAGGAGCTTCTTTTTTGAGGTGGAGGAGGGTAACACTCTAGCTGTGGTTCGGGTTCCCCTCCCCCCACTGGAAACCGCGGGGGTGGTGGCCCGGGTTCCTGTCCCCTCTTGGCAGTGGGGGGAAAGGCAGAGTTTGGGAATGGGACTGCGTGGGGGTAGGCCCGCGTTCACTTCATCCCCCTTGGAGGCCACGGGGAAAGGGAGAGGTCCGAGTTCCCCCCACCCACGCTAGGGTGGGGGCCAGGGGAGAGCGCGGGGTGAAGGGCTGAGTAGGGTCGCAGATTCCCCCACCGTGGGGTAGGGTAGGGGCTGGATTGGGACTCCGGGCCTCCCCAGAAGCCGTGGGGGGTGCGGATTCTCACCCCTTCCTTCGCCGTGGGGGGAGGGGCAGGCCTAGCGTCCCCTCCCGCGGCCGTGGGGGAGGGGCAGGATTAGGACGCGGGCCCCCCCCCCAGGACGCAGGGGCGGGGCCAAGTGGACTCGGGTTCCCCTCCCCCGGCCGTGGGGGAGGGGACGGGTTGGGGGTTGGGGAGCGCTTCCCCCCCCCCCGGCCGTTGGGGAGGGGCCGGCCCGGGCGGCGGCGGCGGCGGCCCCCCTGGAAGTCCTCCCGGCCGGGGTCGGCGCGCTGGCGGCCGCTCCCCCCCACCCCCCACCCGGAGGTCACTGCCCGTGCCGGTCCCTCCCGCCGTCCCGCCCTCTCCCGCCGCCGCCGCCGCCGCCGCTCCCGCCCCAGCCCCCCCCACTCTCCGCTCTCGGGAGCGAGGAGCCGCCAGCGCCCCCGCCCCGCCGCCGCCGCCGCAGCGCCCTCGGCCGCCATTCGGCACCCGAAACTTTCCAGCGCCCGCGCCTCTCGGGGACTCGCGGCGGCGGCGGGGCGGGGGCGGCCCGGGGGCGGCGCGCGGCTGCTCCGGGGCGCCGGGCCCTCCTCGGCCGCGGCACGGCCCGGGCTCGGCGACGGCCGGCGGCGGGGAGGCTCGGAGCGCGGCGGCGCCGCCACAAGTTGCGCTGCGAGCGGCGAGGTGAGTGCGCGGGGCTCCGGCGGCCGGGCGCGGGGCGGGGGGCGCAAACTTCTCCGGCGGGGGGGGGGGGGGGGGGGCGGGCGGCGGGGGGGGGGGGGGGGGGCGGCGGGCGGGCGGCGCGGGGCGGCCGCCGCGGCTCTGGAGGGACGGGTCCCCAAGTGCGCCCGGGCTTCGGGCCGGGGTACGGCGCGCTCCCTGCAGGCTGAACAATACCCCGCTGCGGCCGCTCCCCGAAGTGCCGGCGCGCCGGGGGCGGGGGCGGGGGGGCGGCGTGGGGAGGGGGCGGCGGCCGGTAAGTTTGGGGGAGCGCCCGGCCCGGCCCCCGGGGTCCCTTTGTCTGCCGGTTCTGGGGCCGGCGGGGCGGACCTGCGCCGCCGCGGGATCCCCCCCGTGGGGGAGGGGCGCCCATTCATCCCCGGGCGCCCGGGACCGGGTGGCAGCGCGGCCGCGCGCGGCGGAGTGAGGGGCGGGCGAGGCGGCGCGGCGCGGCCCGGCGGCTGCTCCGTTTCCGAGACGCGGAAACTGTCAAGGAAGTCCGGGGCTCCCGGCCGGAGCGAGGGCACCCGGCTGAGGGCGACATCCGCGCGCGCGGGCGCGTTTGTGTGTGTGTGTGTGTGTGTGTGTGCGCGCGCGCGCGCGCGTGGGGCGGGGGTGGGGGGCGCCCCTGGCGAGGCTGGGTCTGCCGAGCTTGGCCTGGACAGGGTGCAGACCTGTTGCTCCTAGGGCTCGGGGGACGGGTGCCCCCAGGTCGGTGTCGTGGGCTGTGCTCCCCAGGGGGCACCGTCCCTGCGTGGGGGGGGGCGATGCCGGGAGCGCCGTGGGGTGCGCCTTTGGGTGTGGGTGCCCGCCTGCTGTATGACAGTTTGGGGTCGCTAGAGACCCGCCCGCGCGGGGGTAGGGCCTGGGCTTCACGTGCGCCGCCCGAGCGCGCGGTCAGGCCTCGGCCCCGGCTCGCTGCACGGCCTGGCCTTCCCCGAGCCAAGTGCGCTGGAAATTCCACAAAGTTAGAGGCGGAGGCGGGTTTCTCGTACTCCCCCTAGTCGGGGATGTCGTGGGGCAGAAGCCCTAAAGACCCAGAATCCCACCGCCTGCTGCTCCGGCAGCCGCTTCTGGTTGGCACGGTCCCATGGGGCTCGACCCGACTTCTGGCTGTTTTTCTCTCCCGACGCGCCGCCCCAGTCCCCGGTGTAACCTGGAAGGGGAGGGGCGGGACTCCGGATGGGAGGGGGAGGGGTCGGGGCGAGGGGAGCGCCCTGCGAAGGTCCCCGGCGGCGGCTTCCGGGTGGCAGTCGGCTCTCCCCGATTTTATAAAAAGTTTCCAACTTGTCATTCCTAGAGAAGAGGCGATGAGCGGGGCCGGAATGCTGAGTATGGCACAGGAAGACATTAAGATGACACTTTTATTTTAGAGGATCCTAGTGGTTCAGATGGGCTGCAGATTCTGCAGAAAACTACCCAGCCGGATGACTAATCCGGGGATAAAAGTTGAAGTTCATTATTTGACCCACTTATTAAAACGGGTCTTAAGGGGATTCCAGTCCTTAAGTGAACACACACCTGGGGGACAAACCCCGAGATTTTTAGGTATTTTACTGGGCGGCGTGCACTTGGGGACAAAGTAGTATTCGCTGGATCATCTGGGGCTGGCTTTTCCTTTTGCTTGTGTGCAGGGCTTCATCAGTCCGCCAGTTACCCACACCCAGGTTTCCTCACCCTTCCTGAGTGTTTGAATGTTTTAATGGGCTGAGTAGGGATGGAGCGGCTCTCAGGTCCTGGTTGGTCTTAATCTGACCTTCACCCTGGGAGCTCTAGACGCCTCACCCGGAGGAGGCATCAGGAGTTTCCAGGAACCCACTGTCGGGAGGGGGACCAGTGGTTCTGCAAAGAGGTGGACAGAGCCCTTGAATCCAACTTTGTCTTGACACTTACTGCTTGGCTGGAAACCCAACCTTTGTCCCCATTTGGCCTAAAACGGTGAAGGGCCTGCTGCTGACCTTGAAGGCCTGGAGCTTTTCTGAGCATCATTTCTGTGTATGTAAAACTAAAAAAAGGGAATTGAAATCGTGGTCCTCACTGTGTATGGTGCAGACAGCAAGAATGTGTAAGTTTTCCTAAAACGGTAAAGCGGCCTGTACATGTTAGTTTTGCTGTTCCACAAATCGAATAATTGTCTTTACGCTCTTTGAGTGCCGTGCACTTAATGCTGCGTGCGTAGCGATTATTATTTTTATTCTGCAGAGAGAACACTGACTTGTGAACGCAGGGCGGAGAGAGGATTGTCTGATTCCCGAAGCCCAGCTCTTACGCTGGCTGTTCCTGTTTTTATGTCTGCCTGGCATGAGTTTTCACGTTTGGACAGCTAAAGCTCTCCAGATGACATACACACATTCACAAACGGGGATCTGCGGTGAAATCCGTGAACAGCTACAGACATAGCTGCACGGAATCAAGAGGCTTTGACCACGGTGGAGAAATGGCTTTCATAACTTCGTTGTCCGGTAGGGTAACCACCGGCCACATGTGAACATGGAGATTCAAGTTAATTAAAACTCTGTAAAATTAACGGTACTTTCAGTTTCTGAAGCCGTAATTTACGTACTTAGTGGCCACAGTATTAATTAGCGCAGTCTACACGGAAAGTTAGGTGAGAGGGTGCAGCTTTGTAGTTACTGCAACGAAATCTTAATAATTACTGTACTTTTGTTGGGGGAGAGGAGAAGCTATACAAGTTTGAATTAATTCACAGGTAAACTTAGCAAAAACAAAAAGGACCCATTTCCGCAGGTGATTGACCCAGGAAAGTGATTTCAGCGAATGGGTTCCTTTTTTTTTTTTTTCCTTCCTCTTATGTAGGCTCCAATGTTCAGGCCCGGATGTGGGGCTTGAACTCACGACTCTGAGATCAAAAGTTGCGGGCTCTACTGACGGAGCCAGCCCGCCTCAAGTGAATGATTCTTAACTTGCAGTTGAGAGCTGTGGTTTTGGATTGGGGTGCTTTGGATCAGTTTTGAATTAGAAAACCAGGACTCCGGGCCAGAGTCCCTCCCTGAGCCAGTAGCCCTGGGGGAGTGGGGTTGGAATCTCTGTATTGGTTTCCCCTTTGGAAAAAAGACATAGTTGTTGGCTGGTCCCCAAGATGCCGACCTAAGGAGAGTGTGGTAAGCATCTCCTGGGCTTGGGGAGCCCACGCTGTTAGTCTTGGGGAGGCCCTGTGTGGGTGATGGCAGGCGAGGCCCTGCCGTATGTATTGTAACCTTCGCTTACCGTGGATGCCGCGGGACTGTCAGCACCCCCGCCCCCGTGAAGTTTGAGTCTTGAGTCTTGAGGTCAGAATCTTCCAAATTAAAAAGGCTGATAGGAAATCTTTCCAACAAAGTGAGCTTCCACAATTCTCAAAGTATATATATATATATTTTTAATGGCTGAGTGCTATAGCTGTTTCCTGGACTCCAGTTCCTGAGTCAGGGTGTTCTTTTTACTACTTAGTTGATGTGTCCTTTTCACAGTTCTTTGTATTTTTTACAGTAATGGGTTAGAAATTTTATTTGTAAATGAGGGTTGGGACCCAGTTTGGGGGGGGGGGGACTCAATTTGGTGGGTATCCGAGTGGTGACTTCAGATGACCTTTCTGCCCTCTGTCCTCACTCACCGGTGCTTCCTCAGGGCTCTGCTGTGACGGTCAGCGTTCGGCTGCAAGTATTTATTAAATATCAAAGTTCTCCCCCATTATTTCCCAGAGAAGGGAGAGGGGCCTCTGCCAAGGGAGGCCGGGCCTGGAAAAGCCGCCCCGATTTCCCGGCCCTGCACCCGTGGCTCTGCCAGGTCTAGCTCCCAGCCTAGGTGACAGTCACAGAGTCTCTGTGTCCAACATGATGCTGTCTCAGCTGTGGTTTCCTGATACCTTGTATTTGTGCCCCCCGCAATAATGGGCTACATCCAATAAGACAATGTTTCACTCTTAAAAACATTGAAAAAATAGTTTCCATGAGGAAGCAAGACTAGAGTCATTTTGTAAACACTTCTTGTTTTTAAACTTGGAACGATAATCTCCTCCCCCGCAACTGTTTTGAGGATGAAGGCAGTAAAGGGCCTCCTGAGCAGAGACTGGGACGTGCGCTTCCCCCCGGGGTCTGGCCCTCCATGGCCCTCCCCCTCCTCATCCTTTCCACGGGGCCTGACCACACCGACTGCGTTGGCCAGATTGGCACAGTGAGACCCAGCAAAGCCAGAATAAGAGCTGGATGTGGGAATGGCCTTGCCAAGTCAACATGTTTACTCGGTCGAGAGGGTCTGAGAAAACGCATTGCAGACCTCAAGGGAAAAAGCGCTGTCACTAAGGAATTCGCTCCCCGGCTGGCTTCTGGACCCGGGTGCAGGGAACTTGACTAAAGATGGTCCTGTGCCCTCTGGGCAT
>NC_081575.1:118149646-118170459 GCF_022355385.1 Mustela nigripes | reverse complement strand
GTTTGCTCCCGTGTGGCTCTGAAATCCTTGTGGACAACCTGCCACGTGATTGAAGACTAGACGTGAGCTGAAAGCCAGTGAAATTGGGCACATGGAAGGGGAAGACGCTGGAGGAGAGGTTTCAATCTTGCTGAGAAACTGGGTGCCGTGGCAGGGGGCACTGGAGCTGGAGATGGGGCTGGCGCTTGGCTTCCAAAGAAAGGGGACGTCTTCAGAGTCGAGGACGTTTGCTCCCGTGTGGCTCTGAAATCCTTGTGGACAACCTGCCACGTGATTGAAGACTAGACGTGAGCTGAAAGCCAGTGAAATTGGGCACATGGAAGGGGAAGACGCTGGAGGAGAGGTTTCAATCTTGCTGAGAAACTGGGTGCCGTGGCAGGGGGCACTGGAGCTGGAGATGGGGCTGGCGCTTGGCTTCCAAAGAAAGGGGACGTCTTCAGAGTCGAGGACAAGGGAGATGGTGGTTTATGGTCGTTGCGCTTGGAGTAGTAAACTCCAGAATCTGGCGGTCGGCTAAACGTTCTCAGTGGGGGCGTTTTTGCCCACTACCTTCAAGGAAATATCTAGAAACATTGTCCAGGGTCCCAGCATGGGGGAGGGGAACGGTGGTGCTCCTGGCATCCTGGGGGTCTGTGGATGCTGCCAGATAGCCTGCATTGCAAAGGACAGTCCCCACTGCAAAGAATGATCTGGAGCCAAATGCCAGGGCTGCCCGGGGCGGGGGTTGGGGGGGGGGAGGGAACCAACCCTGAATTCAACACTATATATACACGACCGGGTGTGGGACAGAGGCTGGGGGGAGGTGGGTGCCAAGCCAAAGCTCTGTGCCGAGTTCTGTGTTCTCCTGGGACACCCGTGCTTTTCGGGAATCTGTTAGGACGCAAGTCCCATCACATCGCTGGTGGAGAATGGACGTTTCTGATCTCGCAGGAAGAGCGGGAAAGAGAGCAGGCGTGAAGGGGCTTGGGGAAGGAATAGAACAAGGACAACAGGGGTTGGGGGGTCGGCTATGAGTTGCCTGACCTCCCCCTCAACCCAAGTAGTTCAGAGTCCGCAGATGCCAGTGCACCTGGAAAGCTGTTCTCCGACTTGCCCCTCTTTGTTGTATGGATGTGTCACATGCCGGCTCGGTCGTACTTTTGGTCATGTGAGGGGGTCCTTCTTGGGCTCCTCGTGGCCCTGGGGCAGATGACGCGGCTGTGGGGGAAGGTGGTTTTGTGGGCAGCTTGCTGTGCCCTGATGCATCTTTGGGCAGATCAATGTCTTTCTCTGTCATTCATTTTCTCATTGAAAGAAAACAGAATTCCTTTCTGGGACTCGGAAGGAGGGAGGGCTGTTAAGCTCGGAGCCCCGCATGCTGGTGCCTTCCTCCACGCTGAGGTTGGGGATTTGGGTGTGCAAGTGCGGTGATGACGGTCAGGACGGTCTCCCGAACTTGCTGCCTTCCCTTCCTTATCTCCCCACCCCCCACCGCCCTCAAGTTCAGTTTCAGGGCCGGTTTGTAGACATGCATGCATGGGTATAATTTTCCGAATTAGTGTATGAGAAGATGCCCTGTCATCTCTTCCAGTGTACAGTTTTTTATGAGTGTGCGCACGCATAGATTTGTGTAACCAGCACCAAAATGGGGATACAGAACGAGTCCATCACCGCAAAGGCCTCCTCCATGGGCACCCCCTCTGTCCCCCCCCCCCCCCCCCCCCCCCCCCCCCCCCCCCCCCCCCCCCCCGTCAGCTCTGCCCTCCAGGTTCTCATAATTGCATTTCAGCTCAGCTTCACATGCCTTTAGGGGAACCCCTCCACCCTCCCAGAACCCTCCTCTGTGTTTCTCTCTGATGACACGTGAACTTGACCCTTGCACACTTGAGCTTGTGTGTTTGCCTCGGAACAGCAGGGTTTGCACTGTGGGTGTTGTCGGAAGGAAGAAGAAAACCTTGCTCTTCTTAATAGACTTTGTAAGGAGCCGTGGAGATAGGAGGTCAGGTGTCCTGTTGGGGCTGCGAAAGAGGGCTTTTTTATGCCAGGTGATTCTCGCTGCCGAAGGAGTCGAAATGGGATGTTTTCTGATGCACTTGCAGAGAAATGTTTCCCGAATCTTACCGCGCTACTCCCTGAGAGACATTTACAACGTGAGATGTATCAGGTTGTGAAGTCCTGTCTTTGGTTTCAAAAACAGGACCCACACGTACGGGTATCACAGTCTTGCCGGTGGGGCGATACCACCAACGAAAGGTATGCACTTGTGTTTGCGTTACTTTGTTGGAGGGAAAAGTGAATTCCTGGGTCTGTGTTTCCATCTAATTGTTGGCCTGCATTTTACTTGGGACCATCATTTCACTTTTTGTGATCTCCTAGGAAATGGCATCTTTTCCAGAAGAATTGACTTGGTGTTTTGGCTTTTTGCTACCGTGGTGCTGCCCTGGGTGGGCCCCAGCTTGTGTGCGGTCCTTGAAAATCTGGGTGCGTCTGCCCGAGTCAGAGGGTAGGTGAGCGAATCTCGAGGCTTTTCCGCTCTCTTACTTGAGGATTTTCATTTCCAAAGGGGTTGCTGCTTAATTGTGGGGTCGGCTTTTTTGGCCAGTGAAAAATTTAGGGAAACTGGTGGTTATTTTTACCGCATGCGTGGACCGCCACTTGACCCACTGTTAGATAGGGCAATAATGCGATATGTGACTTGATCCATTGATTCCTTGCATGTTGTGCTTAAACGCAAACACAAAACACTCACAGTCGAGCAATTCCGAAGGTATTTCCGGGTGTTCAGGGCCTCATGATCATTTCTATGAGTACCGGAGTTTCCCGGGCTCAAGAGAGCCTGCGTGGTAGGCAAACACGTCCCAGTGTTTACTCTTGGGACAGCATTTTCTGAATTCCTCGGACGTTCTGGTTTTTGTTTTTTTACTTCCCCTACCTGGGTGGATGTTGCCTGGAGGCTTAAAAGAAAAGGAGAGTTTTCTTCACTTGCTTCCCCAGAACCTAGAACCTGTGACCCTAACTAGCCGGCACAGAGCCCGTGCACTTTCTGGAATGCTTGTCACCAGCCCCCAGCAGAATGCAGACCTTCCCACTTTCTAAGAAACCGAAAACTTTGAAGTCCACTGAGAACGAGGTCCCCGCCGTCACCCATGTTGGAGTGCACTGGGGAGGGCACTGTTCCCTTCTCAGAGCGTGATTCCTTCCTGGGATCAGCCTGCTTGCCCGTCCTCATCAGGCCTCAGGGCCCTGGCACGGGAGCCGATGTTGAGTTCGGAGATCCCAACAGGTGGAGGAGACGACCCAAGGAAGCTTCCTGTCCGTGGTGCTGTTTTTGTTCTTAGGTAGAAATAACGAATGCTTTAATACAGTGAGACCGTGTAAGTCATCCTGACTGGGAGAACGATTCAGACAAGGTCAGCTTCTGTGTTCTAGTTATCCTTGTGGTTCTGACATCTGTTTGAAGATGAGAAATGGGAGAGCAGAGCAGCGGTCTGTCACCGACCGCGTGTCAATCGGGTGCACCAGCAGACACACCTAATGCCTGCCATCTGTAAAGTTCTGTGTGGCTGCAAAATAATGATGATGATGATGATACTAATAAAAGTTCCAGGTGGTTGTGGGGTTGTAGGTTGTGTTTGATAAAAACAGCTGAGCTGAAATTTGAGGTCTCTACCATTTGGTTCATTTGGGGAACGGATTAAACGTGGGTTCCTGCCGGAGGTTCTCTTTCCAGCACAGCCCTTGTCAGTCACGTAGTGTCCCACCCCGCTTCAGTCCCAGCCCTGGGTTGGTAAAATTCAAGTATTCACAATTACCGGCTTGCGAGCAGTGATTGCCACTTCCTGGCCCTGGCAGATCAGTCTGGGAGACATGGTTTGGTTTAACTTTTAACTCGGTTATGAAAAAGATATCGCATTAGATTTGTATTTCTAAGAATGCACGGGTGACCCTTTGCCGGTTTCAACCGTTTCCAGGGATGCTGAAATGCTTTAAAAAGCCTCACCAGAAGAAGCAATGTACTAGGTATACCCAGCTCAGAAGTGGGTGAAAATAAGAATTAATGATCTCAACGTGTCCAGGGCATGGCAGAAATTATTGTAGACCAGATGAGAACAAGGCAGGAGGCCCTTGGAAATTAGAGTTGCCTTATAAATTTCATGGGACTCTCGGATAAATTTCATGGCCTTCTCAGTACATTTCCTTTAAACCGATAGACTCCGCATTTTGGGCTTGGGCAGGGGGAACCAGAAGTGCCCGGTGTCAGGTTTTAATTCCCAGACTGGTCTCCCAGGGCCATACCGTGTCCTCTTGCAGGAGCACAGCGAGGTTTGTTAGAGCGAGGGAAGAAAGGCAAACTGTCCGCCTACTCTGTGTCTCATTCTGTTTTTGTGGTTTGTGAAAAATGCCTGTAATGTTTGTCGAGGGTTGTGTTTAGTTAGTAAATAAATGACCTGGGTTGGGGGCACGGGCTCGAAACTTCTTCACAAAAAGACGTTCAGACGTCACCGAATGGGTCCCCGGAGGTAGCAGGAAGAGGGGGGCAGTTTTGAAATCTGTGAATGCACGTGGGACAGGGATGTGCTCCCCTTTCCCCTGGCTTCAGCTGCCAGCGCCTGCGTGTGTCTGTGCGTGCTGATCTACTGGGTATTGTGAGTTTGAAAAGCGGAAAAAGTACTGGCGGTGCAGAAGCTGAGGCCAGTCGCTGTGTTGCAGGTGCGTGATGAGGTTTTGGAACGCTGCTGTGCTTGTCACGCCTTTCGTGACGCGGCAGTGTTTTCATAATCACTTAATTCTGTTCATAAATCAGCCGCTTTCATTGATGGTTGCCCTCAGGGCTCCTGAGGAACAGACTGATGGAAGCGATTCAGAGTTCACAAGACAAGCAGTGGGAGAGGGTGCGCGAATGGGACGGGTGTGGACGGCTTTGCCTTACTTCAGTCTGGCTGTTCATTTGTTGGGTCTTTTTCCATAGACCTGTTTCAGTGGTCATGGATGCTTTTAAATACATTAAAAACAAAACAAAACGATTTCACAGTAGAGTTTTTCTGTTTTGTTTTAAGAGAGGATTACTCAGGACGTCTGGGGGGCTCGGTCAGTTAAGCCCCACTGTTGGTCTCAGTCTCCGGGTGGTGGGCTTAAAGGCCCCCCGCTGGGTTCCACCCTGGATGGGGAACCCACTTAGAGCTAAATAAATAGAATAAAGAGAAAACTCAGTCTGTGCTCTATTTGTTACTGGTATTCCAGAGAGCAAATAAATAGAAAAATGAAATCCATGATTCAGACCACACTGTGGTCTGCGGAGGTGTGGATGGGTACTGACCTCCACAAATGGGAGGTCTTTTGTCTGAGCTCATCTGCTGAGAATGGCTCCAGGTTTGGTTTTCGTGAGACTCGGTGTCCGCTGCGGGTCTTTCCAGGATTTCCACGGTAGTCTGTTTGTTTGTTTAACTTGAAATGATTGATCGGTTAGCTTCGGTTTTTCTCTGTCATTTTTTCAGTGTTCACATCAATTTTTCCCTTTGTGAGTATTGAATTTGCAGTGGAACTTTGTACGTAAAACAAAGCCCAGAGATTTGCAAGTGAATTCAGAGGCCTGTAGGTGAACAATCCTCGTTCCCTTCTGGTGCCCACAGGACACCTAGTGCCAAACGTCATTAACGCGTCTGGAGGTAAACAGACATTCATTTGTCTGTTGGTGAATGGAAATATTTATCTCCTACTTGAAAAGAAAAATTGGTTTCCTTTATGGCAATACAAGACAGCTACTGTAAAGAGGAGAAACAGGAAGAATATATTTTTTTTAATTGTCGTGTCATGAACCTTTGTCTCTCCTTTCCAGAGATCAATACGTGTGGGTTTCAGTAGTGGATGAGTTAGAATTTGCATTTCTGGGAATGCACTTGATCTGCCCCTCCCCTGCCCCTTTAAGAAGGAAGAGAAGTTACAGCAGGTCGTGTCCTTTCAGCCAAATGCCTCTGGCTGGGTCCAGATCATGACCTCATATTGCAACTCGGTCAGGCAGACACCTGTGAATCACTTCAGTCCTGAACCGGGATCCTCTTCTATTTTTGCTTTTGGGTGAAACACTAATAATTATTCATTTGATTATTTGCCTGCCAAAATTACCCAGCGATGTGTCTCGGAAAATAGCCCTAAAAGGAGACACTTCTTAGAAGCCCGCACAAAAGTCGAATCTATTCCCTAAATGCGTCCCTTAGGGAGTAGTCAACGTGCAGATGTCTGTGTATAATTTCTGAGAATGGGAGGCGTACGTAGGTGTTTCAAGCAGGAGTGCCGTGAAACAAGGCCAGTGCTGGAAGCTATCTGAACGTGAAATTTTTGAGTATGCTAATCTTTGAAAGAGAATCTGGAAACAAATTACTTTATAGCTTTGTTGAAGTACCGTTTACATAATTTGTATCAGAGGAGGCAGTTCCTTTTGCTTAGGAAGATTGGGCTCTTAAAATTAGCTATCTTCATTTTTCCACAGAAATAAAAAAAAAATCAATTGTGGTTCAAATCATTGTATGTGAAGCTTTGTAATTAGAAATTTGATGTTAGCAAAATTCTATAACCTTGGTTAATTACATTCGTATACTCAAACTAAATATAGAATAAGATTAGCTCATGGAAATATTTCATTTTTATCTCCGGCAGTACAGTGAACATTCGTGTAATAGTTCCTAGTTTCGTTTTGTAATTTTTTTTTTTTTTTTTTAATTATCCTGGACATGTTTTCCGGAAAGTTACTTGAAATGAGGCTGTGTGTTTTTATTTCCCAGTTCTTGTTTGACAATAAAATGGCACACAGAATAAGCTGTCCTTTGTGAATTTTGATTTTCTTCGTGGCCTCTGTGTTCCGTGCCTGGCGCAATGCAGGGACAGGCGAGGGGTCCCATTTTTTTGGCCTGATGTTTGCCTTCGGGGAAGTTTGGGGGAGACTGGCTATCTCAGAGCCCATGTTCAGCCTCGTCTGTTTCCTGTCATGCTTGCTTTTCCAGTGAATGTTCTGTCTTTGGACAAGTGTGTTTTTTGGTGTGGGTTTCCGATGGCCCTGACGTCTGGTGGCGTGGAATTTCTCCGTTCACACCACTGGGTTGGGCAGTTGGCAGGGTTCCGCCTTATTTAGTTCAAGGGATTGAGTTGGACACATTGTAGACTCAGGTGGGTTGCCACGAGCTATGGTTACTCTGTTTGGCTTGGGTCGCCTCCGGTGTTTGCTTTGCCTTTGAATTTGTCGCAGATGCCCGCTTGCGGTGGGGTTTAATTTAATACGGAACTCTAAATCTGACTTATCAAGTTGATTTTCTGAAACCACTTTATTGCGGTATAAATTACATACCATAAAAAGCACCCATTTTAAGCGTACGACTCAATGATTTTTAGTAAATTTACGGAGTCGTGCAGCTATCGTCATAATCGATTTTCATTCCTCAATACGGTCATTCGTGTCCATTTGCCGTCAATCCTGGCTCCTGCCTCCCAGCCCCCGGCAGCCAGTGAATCTCCTTTCTGTCTCTGCAGATTTCCCTTTTCTCAGAACAAGTACTTCTGTGCGAGGTGGAGCTCACGGGGTGGTGGGTGCTGAGGCCGGATTTAGTGGGCTTCCCTGCCCTTCCCTGGAGGAGGGAGAAGCGGAAGGGAGCGAGATCATAGGCGTCCTGCCTCCGTTCCCTCTTCCGCACGGTCAGGGTGCTCATGGAATTTTGGCAGCTTCTCAGGTACTGCCGTGTGGGACGTAATTGGCTCAGAAAGGGCCCGTGGGACAGGGGACCTCTCCGGTGATGGGCTCGGTCCCCGGTGAACCCAGCCGACGACCACAGGGTGGAACCACATCATCTTCCTTCCCGCAGGACCCTCTTGTTGGTTTCATGGCATTGACTGTGAGGCTCTGGGGGAAGTGCGAGCTTGGCCCGGGACGTCCCTTAGCTCCGTCTTCCTCCACCAGGGACAGTTTGGCTTCTCGGGGACGCTGGGCAGTGTCCGGAGACCCTTTTGGTGGTTACCAGTGGGGACGAGGTGCCCCGGTGGGGAGAGGCCGGATGTGCTCTCATATGTCCTACAAGCCGAAGGTTGTCCCCCTGAACCGGTAAGAGTTCCCCAGCCCAAGAGCTGAGAGTGTGGAGGCCTAGAAAGCCTGCCTCCGTGGCTTTGACTCTGGGGGGATTTCAGACGTGTCCTCACTAAAGTCTTGGGGACTTTGAAGGAGTAAAGGTACCCGAGGCTTATGGAAGGGGCAGAGGCATCTTTCAGTCTCCGTGCACTCCGGGGAAATGGGGAATTTCTTAAGGGAAAGGATGAACGAGAGTCTGGGAGTTAAGTTTCGAGGGAAATGACGTTCAGTCCCTTCAGAGAAGTGTTCACAAAGACGGACATCGCCGTGTGGACGGAGGAAGCTGGAGCCACCCTCTGGCTTGGATCTGGGACTCACACTCCACCTTTATGTTTCCCTAAGAACCGAGACAAGATCGAGACCCTGCCCAAGGGCTCTGAACAGTCTCCCTGCGCAAAGGGAAGGGGCTGCTTCTGGCAGTCACCCTGTCATGGAAAGCATTTCTGGACTGCCTGTGGGCCTCATGGTTTCTGCTGGTTTCTCGAGGACTTTCTGTCGCTCCCCTGACACGGACATGACTCTCGTCCCTCGCCCCGCGCCAGCGCCCTCCCCTTCTCGTTGCCTTCGGCCCATGTGCCCTGGAGTCCCCTGCCTGGGCGTCCATCCTGCACACCGGTGTCTTCTGGCTCGCACCTGGCTGCCACAGCTTCCCCTTCGCGCTGGTCTGTGCCCGGGGGAGCCTCTTCCTCCCCGCTGCCCCCAGCCCGCAGTCCTTGGCGCCTTGCAGGGTGCAGGATCTCCTCCTGACATCCCTTTTCTGGGTTTTTTGTTTGTTTGCCTGTTTTGAGCTCAGGCTCCCTGTGCCCCCAAACATGGTGCTATGCTGATTGCCAGGAATTCAGGCACCGCGGACTCCCGCTTCTGCCTCCTCGTCTCCCAGAGTGATCGGGAGGCACTGGTGAGAGTGGCAGGAAGAGCCGCCCCGAGCACGTGTGGCCGTCCACGCTCAAACGCGTAGTCTCGCGTTTCTGTGCAGGTGGTGACCTGTCGTCCTGGGCCGCCTCGGCCCCTTTCATCTTACGGGTGGGTTCAAGGCAGCCGCAGTGCAGTCCACGAGGCCTGCGTACGCGGCACCTTTAATCTGGTTTCTTCGTTATCTCGCTCGTGGTGCTGGTTTCACAGACCCACCGCTGGGTCATCTTCCCTGTGTGTCTCCTGACAGGTGTCGGAACAAATAAGTCTGTGGCTTTCCCCGTTTCTTAGCGTCTTTCTGGGATCTCTGCCTCCCAGGTGGCGCGTGGGTCAGCTTTCTGTGACTACATCTGGTTGTTTGCGTTTTCTAGAACTTCATGTCCGTGAAACCACATGGTACGAACCCGTGACTTTGCCTGACGTGTTCCACTCGGCCTAATGACTGGGAGGTTCTCCGGTGTTGTGGCCTGTATCACGAATTCATGCCTTCTGGTAGTCCGGTGGGAGTCTTCCGGGGGTGTGGACGCACCACCGTTCTCCTTATCCATTCGCCAGCTGCTGGGCATTGGGGGCTCTGACGTTTCTTTGGCCTGTGAGAATGAAGCTGCTGTAAATATTTTTGTCGCCCTACAAGGGGTTCTCAGACTTCGCCGGGTGGTGGAACCCGGTGGAGAGCTCGTGAAAACACGGATTGCCGGGTCCCACCCGCACACCCTGTGACGCGGTCAGTGGGGATGGGGCTCGAGACACTGCCTTTCTAGCAAGTTCCCAGCTGCTGGAGTTAGACCACGCACACCCTGCCAGCTGCTGCCTCAGGGGTCGTCCTCAGAAACTTTGGTTCTTCCTGGGTTGTTCTTTGTTCCAGATATTGGACTGTTCCTGTCCTGTAATAGCACTTGCGGTTTTAATCATCATGCTTTCCATTTCTGGGTGGTTGTTGGTATCCGCGTTTCCCTCTTGGCTCCTGGCTTTTACCTCCTTCTATCCAAGGTAACTAACAGGAAGAAAAACTCAGGGTTGCTGGGCCGGGGTGCTCATGTCTCCTCAATGCCAGCCATGAGAGCCTTGTCTGTCCGCAGGGTCTGCCATTACTGACTCTTTGGGGACGTGACGGATGCCTTCTTAGCTTCTGAGGACACGGCGCGGTCCACGTGGGGCTGGCGTGGACCCAGGCACTGTGCCCAGGCCCCCCGGTGCTGCTGTCCCCTGGGACCTTGGGGCGAAGCAAGCCTCACCTGCGTTTCCTCTCCCAGCGCAACCAGATCTGGTCCTTCCGCATCCCGCTCCTTCTCACTGAAAGCCCCAAACCAATAACCCTATTTTATTTTTGGTGTGTATTGTATTTTTAATTTCCCATTCCGGAGTCTCATCAGAAGTCACTAATTTGGAGCAGCTAGATGTTATCAGTAGGTGTTCACTACCACAGCCGATGCTCGTGTTAGAGTAAAACAATTTTTATGGTGGTGGTCGGGGGAGATTCTTGCTTTGTTTTGGAAAGCAGCTTCAGGTGCCTGCAGAGTCTTTTTCTGTGGCGGCAGCTTTCTGTCCTTGCTCCCCGAGCCTAGGTCTTTGCTCCTGAATCCGTCCATCCTGTGTCGTCTCGGGTCCCGGCTTCACACCTTTGGCGGCTGACCTTAGTTCACCGTCTGAGCATCTTGACCCAGGACCCGCCGTGGACTGGATTCCAGACTGCTTAAGTAGGCTCATCTCACTGCGATGCTCACAGCTTTTAAACAGTTTTCTGTGACTCGTCATCCTGAGCTCATGTCTTAGTTTCTTCTCCTTTTTCTTCTTCCACTTCACACGCTAGCTTTACGGAGCTGGAATTCGCATCCTGTGGCGCTGACTCCCGTCGGGGGTGCGTGTCAGGGCTTTCCTGGCATAGACAAGGTTGGGACCCTGCGCCGCTGCCTGACTCCACTGCATCTTCATCTCCCCCAAAGAAACCACCGGCCCGGTCCGCCGTCACTGCCCGTATCCCCACCGTCTCAGCCCCAGCCTCTGGCTGCCTCGCATCTCTGTCTCTGCGCTTCCGTGTTCCCGACACTCCCTTTAAGTGGAATCCTGCGATCCGCGGTCTTTGATGTCCGGCACCTTTCCCTTCAGGTTCTCGAGGTCCCTCTAGGCTGCGGCACCTCCCGTGCACTCTCTCCGTACACGTTTCGTGGACACTGTGGGTAGCGCGGGATGGGGGCGTGAGCTCGCGCTGGGAGGACGGGAGAGCTGACTGAACCAGAGACGCCCCCATCTCTGACTGCACGCCAAGTGGAGAAGGCTTCACCGTCGCTTCCCGCGCCAGCTCCCAGCCGGCCCTAAACCGCAATCCTCTCCCTTCTCTTTGTCTTGCGTTCTTCCCTCTTGTCCCGTAAAGACGAGCGTAGCAGACAGTTGTGGTTGGCGAACGTGGCTCCTGCTGACCTCTCCGTTGGGCCGCCTTGCTGGGTGGGGGTTCACAAGTCCTTTCTTGGGATGAAGCATAGGAAGCTTAGATTCTCCAAGGGTGTGCCGTGCGGTTCCTTCCAGCTCTGAGCTCATGGGATTCCATCCGGCCGGACTTGGGCTTCTTTCTAGGGCCTCCCCGAAGCCACAGCCCTGACTTAGACCCTCATGGAATTGTCGACTGTTGACTTTCCTGAGTTTGCAGACTTTCTGTGCTGGATGATCATTACCATGCCGGCGTCGAGCGGGGGACTGTGGAGGCTGGTTTTTCTCAAGCCATCCACGGGCCACGGCGTCCGGGTTACGCGTCCCTCCAGCAGAGAGCCTCCGGGGAAGGTCATGCGTGTTTTCTGGTGGATCTGCTTTTAACTGACTGTTGTCGTTTCTTGCTGCCGTGGCGACACATAAACACTGGCTTGGTGGCTCGAAGGATACAAACGTACCCTCTTAACAGTTGGAGAGGTGTGAGTAGCCTGATAGGACTCTCACTGTGTGAGGATGAAGATGTGGACAGGCCCGCGTGCTTTTCCAGAAGCCCTTGAGAAGGTCCATTTCCTTGGCCTGCTGGCTTCTGGAGGCCACCTGCGTTCCCTGGCTGTGGCGTCTTCATCGTCCGAGCCACGGAGCAGAGCAGCGTCTCTGTGTTTTTCCAGTTACATCCCCCTCTCGCCGAGGCGTGGACAGGTTCTCCTCGTCAATGACCCTGGGCCACCTGGATCATCGAGGCTCGCCTCCCCATGTGTCCCACGGTCCTCCATTTAACCACATCTACAAGGCTCTTTTTCCGTGCCAGACGTGTCACGGGTTAGGGTGTGGTCTTCCTTCTCCCCACTTCGCCGATGCCCTTGGTTTCTGTCTCGGTTTTTTTCCTCTGAAACCTGCAAGGGTCACGTGTTTGTTCCGTACTTCCTGTTTGTCTCTCAACACACAGGGTGGCACGAAACCGTTTGCTTGCCTGCAGCCCACTCGCGCAGCCTTGGTTTCCCTTAGAGCACGAGGAGGGGTGGTTTTTCATCTTGGAAAAGAACCGGATTGTGGGAGCAGCTTGCGGACAAGCTTGTACTTTGGCCGTTGAATCCCTAGGACATATTGTTGTGATGATTCTTTGGGTCTGTCTTAGAGCTACCTGGACGGGGGTGGGGGGGGCACCTTTGGGTCCCCAGGGAACATCCGGCAGTGTCTGCAGGCATGCTGGGCTGTGGAGAGTGACTAGGGGAGAGGGTGCTCCTGGCACCCCATGGGTGGAGGCCAGCGATGGGGCCACACCACGTGGTAATGAACAAGGCCGCTCCCTGCCAGGCATCGTGTGTCCTTGGCCGATGGTCCGCGTTCAGGGCACAGACGGGTGCCTTCTAGGTGATTCTTGTGTGCTGGGGAGGTTGCGGACCTTGTCTTGCAGGACTGTCCCCACCAGGAAGGGGAACTGGGGATCCTTCCCACAGAAAGACCTCCCCAGGAGCAGAAGTGCCGTGTTTGAGCTCTGACTGACGGTCATGCAGAAGCAGATGAAGGCTCCTGGGTCTCCTCTGGGTCTCTGTGATATCTGTGACATCGGACCATTTGCTTCGTACTGGATGAATGCTTTAAGTTGTATTAATTCTTTACTGTTGCGCAGCTGATAATCGCACTGTTTATTTGGTGTTGAAAAATCTGTTTTTTATTAGGAGATTTCCATCGTGAGCTTAGTATTTTTGTTTGTTTGTTTTTTGTCCTGGTGGCCCTTTGTCAACTCTTTCTGTTGCGTATTTTCTTTTTCCTCACCAGCAAGACTGCCAAGTTCTTGACGGCAAATATGGTGCCTTCGGTGTCTTTTTTGTTCTGCACAGTAATGACGTATGATAATTACTGGTCAGTTGCCAGTGGTACATTGCGGTGCAAGTTACACTCTGCGGTTCTGGGCCATTTATCAAGTTTCCACAGACTGGCCTTTTATACCTTGCTATAAATCCCGTCTCCAGCCCGCAGGGGCCGACGGTTGGCATGTGCGTCTTTGCTCGCTGTGTGGCAGGAAGAAAACTCGGACCTCATTAACGGGAGGCGGCGTGTCATTGAGAAGCTGACCGCCTCATTCTTTCTCCTGCACTCACGTTGCTTTTGTTTTGGTGCCTGAACTGTTGGAGGTGTGAAAACAAATCGGGAGTCGCTGGCAGGGTAACCAAAGTGTAAGGCCGCGAGTTGAAGCTTCTCAGCTTCTCACCTCCATTGTGCACAGCGAGCGCAAATACGTATTTTCTTTGGAAAAGCCAGTTGGGGAAGGATTTGTTGTGCGGGCTGCTGGGATCACGTAGAATTTGCTGTGACCTGATCAACTAGGTATGGCCCCTTGGGGTACCAGCACATTACGGGCGTGATCAGAGTGGTTCTGTTGGTGTGTATCAGCGGTGCGGTGGTCGGGAAGGTGGGTCTTTTGTTCTAACTGATTCCCTGTGTGGGAAGAGGCCTTTCCTGGCTCGTGGGGGGTGCCACAGAGAGGGTCAGGGCCCGTTATGGTTGGTCCATCCTGTAGTTGATGTTTTTTATTTTTATTTTTAAAATTTATTTTTTAAAGATTTCTTTGAGAGAGTGCAGGAGGGCCAGAGGGAGAGGGAGACAGATATCCAGCAGACTCCCAGCTGAGTCTAGAGCTCGACGCGGGGCTCGACCTCACACCGCCGCGATCAGGACCTGAGCTGAAACCAGCAGTTGGAATCTCAGCCCACTGAGCCGCCCAGCGCCCCTTCTTTTTACAGACTGAAATAGAATTGATGGCGTTGTGTGTGTTTCAGGCGCACGACGTCATGATTTATGTCCGTACTGTGGAATGCTCACCGTGATGCAGGATGGTCATGCATCACCCCACAGTTACAAGTTTCTTTTTTCTGGTGTTGAGAGTGTCTGGGGTGAATCCTATCAGCAGCGTCTGGATACAGCACGTGATGCTGCTGCCTGTTGTGGCCGTGCTTGCGTCCTGTCCCCGGCCTGCGCGCCATACGGCCGGGAGTTTGCACCTTCCGACGCCCTTCACCATTTTCCTGCTTTCCCTCCCACCCCCCCATCCCGTGAGTGTCCGATGCTCCCGTGTTTGACCTCTTCTCGTCGCCTGGTCTCTGGCCTCTCCTCCTGGACCGCTGGGGCACCAGGTCGCCGTGTCTGACAGGCAGATGACCTAGACCTGCACGTGCAGTAGGACAGGAGATGAAAACAGAAGTACGTGAACGGCCTCGGGAGGGGGCTCGGCTTCGTTAAAAAATGAGAAGGCCCCTTAATGGCTACATTCTGAGTCACATGTTGTTATGCATCTGATACCGGTCATTTCCACCTGTGCTCTTGCCTAAATTGAAATTTCCAGGGGCGCCTGGGAGGCTCAGTGGGTTAAGCGTCTGCCTTCGGCTCAGGTCATGATCCTGGGGTCCTGGGATGGAGTCCTGCCTCGGGCTCCTTGCTCGGTGAGAGTCTGCTGCTCCCCCCTTCCCCTGCTCATGTATCTCTCTGTCTCATTGTCTGTCAGGAAATCAATAAAATCTTTAAAACAAAACAAAATTTCCATTAAAACGAGTCGACCTCTTGAAAGTTGAAGTTTAGCTGTTAGAAAAGCTGTGTCGGTTTTGGGGAAAGGTACCCGCACTGCGAGAGGCCCGACCCTCTTCGAGACACCGGAACCTCACTTGTGCTGAAAGAGTGTGGCTGGCGGGTGTGTTGGGGGGAAACGGACCTGATCTTTCCAGTTTTCATGCCCGCATCAAGACGTCTTGGGTGTTGCTTCCTGTCGCATGCCCAGCAGAAGAGGCTTCCCGTTGTGGGACAGGGAGAGTGCAGTGTCGCTGAGGATGGGGAGTCCAGGTGTGTGTGTGTGTGTGTGCGTGCACGTGGATATGACGGGAAGAAAGGAACGCAATGACAAAGCGGTTGGGAGTGCAGGGAATACATTAGAAGATCCACTTTCGAGGACAAACAGTGAAATTCTGGCAGTAGTCTGGGTTCCTGACCCGCGATTCAGACCGTGTGTGATCGACGCAGGTTCCCCTGGTCATTGACCCCCTTCCTGCTGCTTATTGGGGCCACGGGGCAGTGTCTGGGTTTCTCCTTCCACAGGGCTCTATGGAGATGGGATTTTCCCCTTGCTTCCTGTGTTTTGAAGGAATCAGGAACCGATAGGATCCAATAAGCTACCTCCAGGTCCCTTTGATGGCCCTGTCCTTTCCCCCTGGTGAGATGCCCGCGGTCCGCGTGCCGGCTGTGAGTTCTCGCAGCGCTCCGTCCTTGAGGCCGCCTGCGCAGCGTGGACGCTGGGAGGTGGCTTCCGCAGCCAGGTGGACTCTCCCGTGTGGAGACGGGGTGAGGGGAGCCGTGAGAGTCAGTCCCGGACTTTGTCCATGGTTTACTGCATTGAGTCCAAGAAGAACCACGTACTTGTGGATTCTAGAAGTTTTCTTGTCCAGTGTGTAATGTTTCCCTGGGAAGAGCCCCCACGTGGGAACAGAATTACTGCATTTTAGGCCTACTGTGGTCGTTCAGCACCAGTATGACACTATTATTCCCAAGAAGATAAAGGAATCGTCACATTATCCCTGCCAAGGGAGGGCTCGGGCCACGTGCCCCTGAGGTCATCTGATGCCACAACATGATTGATCTCAAGAGTGTCACGGCCCATCGTTGGCATTCGTGACGTTGTAAGTCATTGCTCTGCCGCTCATGGTCAACATTGCATATGGAGGAACCCAGTGGCTGGAAAGCCGTCTTCAGGATCTTCTGGTCACCTGATCAGGAGAGCGCCGTAAATATGACCTTTACTGGAACTTGTGCAGACAGGACTGCCTTGAGCAGGAGCCGAGAAGGGCCTGCGTTCCAGCAAGTTGCGTCTTGGTAGGGCTAACACCGAGGTCTGACAGCACTTCTTGATGATCTGGCTGAGCAGATGTGACAGAATTGAAGACTTGCTTTGGACTCTCCGAGAAAATAAAAAATCAGGCATGTTGTACAAGTAAGGAAGGCGGTTACCTTTTCCCATCACCTGCTGTTGGAACACACAGAAGCTTGTCCCGCGGTGGCAGACATGACACAGGAGGGACTTTCTTCCTTTTGTCAACGACTTGGTTCTTCTGGGAACGAGCGCCGTAGATCACTGACGACGTCGGCAGCTGATGGACGCCGGCTCCTGAAAAGTCCTTGGAGAGTCCACTCAGGGAGTCTTCAACTTTAAGAGAAGGAAGAAGTGCAAAACAAACAAACAAAAAATAGTGAATTTTTTTGTATTTAATCATTTAGCTTGAGAGTCTTTATTGAATCTTGGTAATTTTTGCCAATGTACGTGGGCTTTGATACATTTTAGGAGGATTCTTTCCTGCTTGATGTGCTTGGTCCTTTCAGATTTGAGGTCATGATGGTTCTCTGGGCAAGGGGGGGTGTTCAGGGGTGGGCACCTGCTGTGAGAGATGGACTCGAGAGACATCAGCCCGCAGAGGGACATCGCTGTGCCCGTGCTCTGTCATTTTGTTCTCTTTGGCTCTGGCTTTTTCCTTCCATAGCTGCCCTCGGTGTTCTTGTGAACCGTGTCTCAGCTCCATGGGGGGCTACGGCTGGGTTCGCTTAGCCAGCTCTCGTGTGTGGAGAGGCCAGAGGAGGGAGGAATGGGGACCAGGGGATAAGGTGAGCAGGGGACACCCCGGGTTTCGCAGAGTGAGGTCTGTGCAGTGGGAAAGTACAGACGTGTGAGGTTGGTTTTAGGTGGAACGGACAGGACGCCGACGGCTCTATCTTGACGCCACGTGTGGATCTGGGAGATGCTCCTTAGTCACGGTAGTTCCATTCTCTGATGCTACTGGAACTCTCTAGAAGCTTTTTTTTTTTTCCTTAAACATTTTATTTATTTGACAGAGACCGTGAGAGACGGAACACAGGCAGAGAAGCGGGGGAACTGTGCGCCGAAAGGTGAAAAACTTGGGCACTAACTACGCCCTTGTTGACCGTCGGGGTTGAGACGAGAAGGTTGAACTTTGCCTTGTTCACCCTCAGATGGACACACGGGTCCCTAGGGGGACCTTCTCCCCTGCTCGTGAGTGCCCTTGGGCGACCGTGAAGCACCGTGGGTTTTGATTTTGGGGCTACGGATAAAGTGTAGCAGATCAGCAGAGGCGAAGAGACACATCGTATGTATCCCCTATGCCTTGCAGCCACACAGAAACGTATTCATACTCGGAGTGAGATTTTCACAGCCCAAAAGCCATCAGCATCTCACACCGTGTCTCTTCGGCCCTCTGGAGAGGGACTTGGAGCTGCCGGTGTCATAACAGACCTTCCAGAAGGCATGGGAAGGGCGTATGGCGGGGAGGGGCGGGTGGCAGGGTGGAGTAGAAAGCCTGTGTGATGCAGTTTGGACCAGCCCGGCGGCTCCAGAACACAGACGCTCCTTAGTTGGAGAGAACCGGGGCCTCGCTCCGTCGTGGGTGGGGTGGGAGAGGGCAGCGCCCGAGAAGAGCAAAGCCCCGGTGGACTGCACAGCCCCCGTGGACTGGCGACGGAGATGCGAGGTTTGCATGGCGGAGTCTTTCGTGAAAGGAGATACGAGATTTGCATTTATGTAGTTTCAACAATCCCATTTGCACGGTTCTTCCCACAAGGACTCCGAAACCAAACCTTTGACGGCAGTTTTGTGTGTAAGCAATTGTTTTGCGCCCACGTGAGGTGGAGCCGAACCCTATTGCTGTTTTTGAGCAAATGTTGTCCAGGATTGGCACGACTAATGGGATAGCTCAGTAGAGTCTTTGTAAGGTGTGACGACGCTGTTCGAAAGAAGGGGACACGGTTGTTGTATAGGAGTGGGAGATGCTGGCGTGCCTCGTCTGAACCATGATTCGATCCCCAGGGGACCCCAGTCAGTGGCTTTGGGGCCTCCTGATGACTCTTGTTCAGTGGGACGACCCCTTCCTCCACCTTATGGTGGAAAGGGAACTGAGGTATTACAAAACCCATGGGGTCTGTGAGAAGTGCTGTTGGTGTGTATTTAAGGTGGACGTAGTCTGAGAACACGAGGTCCTTTCTGGGCAGCCCCCTCCTCTTCCTTCAGGTTTTGTGGGTGTTGAACTCTGATGTCCCATATTAAAATGTCGTTACTGAACAGATGTTCTAAGGACGGACAACGAGCGCTTATGACAGCCCCTTCCGAAGTGATGGGAATATTAGATACCATTTGGTCGAACATGTCACTTAGCAGGGTATGAAGTAAAAAGCTTCTCAAGTTGGTCTTAAAACCAAGTAGATATGGTTCGTCTCATCAAAAATACCCAACTGATCAAGGATGAGTGGTTTCCAATGGTGATGAAGTCTATTTTAAAAAATTGGAAGGGAAGGGCTTTGTTATCTGCTGTTCGTAGAGAGAAGGTCTGGAAGCACTGGGATCGTTTTCTGTTTCAGGTGACACATTGCGAGGCTCATTCCTGGAAAGGCATTTGGTCCAGGCCTTCTGGCGGTGACCAGCAGGAATGCACACGCCTGTGGTTGGACACGGTGCGGGTTGCTGACCACCCGCACCGAGGGGGCCGTGAGGCATCTTGGTAAGAGCGTGTTAGAAAGAACTTAAAAGATCTGGTCTTGTGTGCAGTGATTCTGGGCGCGGTTTACGGAATCAGACCCTCGTCTGATGTTGGTCGTCTCTGAAATGGGTCATGTTCCCGAGGGAGGATGCCACAACCTAGCCGCTCTTCTCGTGGAGTTCATACATATGGGATCGACGGCAAGGGTGGGGGATGGAATGGGGGTGTGCGTAACCGCGAGACGCGCAAAGACCTATCCTGAAAGGACTTGTTAATGATCACTCATTTGTGAAACCGTGCTTGGGGACGCTGGGTGTGGCCCCGCCGTCTTCTGTACGTCCGTCCGGGGGCTGAAGGACGACCGCTTGGCTTCCTACAGGACCTTGTTGGTCCGCGAGCTGGAGCGGGATTCCGGATTATCGGAACCTCGTGGATGGCGTGGGGGGCGACGGCCCTGCTCTGCGGTCCAGTTTTCAGAGCGTGCGATGTCTTCTTTTTGGGTGGTCTCGGGAGTGCTGTTTTCCTAATTTCATTCCCACATTGTCCGTTTCTCGTATTTGCAGAATATTACATTTGAACGCAGTGCAAGACCCTTTTTCTTCAGAGTTACAGGAAGACGTTTTTCTGGTTCACTGCCTTTGTTTGTTGCAATTAGTTTTTATCGACTAGGAGGACCTTTATGGGGCTCCTTTATGTCCCTTGGGTGGTTATTTTGACTTCTCTGAGCACCAAGAGGGTGCCTCGGCAGCAGAGATGATGTGAGGCTTTCAACAATCATTTTTTTTTAATTTTAAGTGGTTTATTTTAGTTAATCATAGACTGATAAGATGTTGGAAAAACCGGGAGACGTTGTGTGTGTCATCACCCTGCTTCCTCCAACGGTGGCGTCTTCTGTGACCGTAGGAAACTGTCAGAAGCAGGATATCGACCTGGCACAGCCCACTACCCTCGTCCTCAGTCCTGGTGTTTGCGTGGAGGCACCAGAGTTAACCTTTTAAAGATAAGTGATGGCGGACGGGGATGGAATCATGACTCGGGGCTCTAAGTACCCACTAAAGGTCGCGTTGACTCTGATGATGGCCCTTGTGGATGGGACTGGTGGCCGCGCCCTGGGAAAGAAGGAGAGGCTTCTGGTGGTGAAAAGCCAGGTGGTGGGCTGCCCGCGTGGGGCATGGGGCACGGGGCACCCTCCCTTTTGGTTTTGGGGCTGTAATTAGACCAGCCATTTCCCCTTTACGCTCCAGGCAGACGGATGTGGAATATTAGATTTTAATGCCGTAGAAGACCCTCTTTCTCGCTAGCTCCAGCAGGAGGTTGTTCTTTTGGGGAAGGAGACAACGCAGCGTGTGCCACGTGTCGCAGCGTGGACTCCTTGGCCCTGGAGTCACTGCTGAGTTCACAGAGTCCTTACTTCATAAAGGGATGGCGTGGCGTCGCGTCCCCGCTTCCGGGACGGCAGTGCGGTGCTGGGGATTCTCCGCTGCATTGGGACCTCAGTTTGCAGTGCCTGTTCCCTCTGCCTGTGCGGGTTGCTGCTGGTCTGGCTGGGAGCGAGGAGCCGCACCCTGACCGCCCCGTGGCCCGCAGCCTCTGTGACGTGGAACGTGGCGGGCTGGTTTCCCGTCCTGCCCCTCGTGCTGTGAAGGGAGCGCGACTGGAGGTGGTTGCTGACAGTGGCCGAGAGTCCCTGAGTTGAGCAACTCTCCACAAAGTGGTGGCAGGTGCACTTTATCTGCAAGAGCCCCGTGACAGCAAGTCCCCCTTCCAGGGTTTGGACGGAGGCTGCTCAAGAATTCAGCCCAGTGGGGACGCCTGGGTGGCTCAGTTGGTTAAGCAGCTGCCTTCAGCTCAGGTCATGATCCCAG
>NC_081575.1:118046789-118149246 GCF_022355385.1 Mustela nigripes | reverse complement strand
TGCCTGCCTCTCTGCCTACTTGTGATCTCTGTCTGTCAAATAAATAAATAAAATCTTAAAAAAAAAAAAGAATTCAGTCCAGTGGCCTTCGGTGTGAGGCTGGAGCGGCTCTCCTGAGTGCGGCCCGCGGGAGGGCTTGCGGAAGAGCCTTTGTGGTGGGCGGACCCCTGAGCCGGGCTGGTTTACCGGCTCACACCAGTGCCGTGGGAGTCCCCGTGTCTCGGCCTCTGCTCCCTGCTCCTGCGCTGTCTCAAATCAATCTTAATAAGACCCGTCTGTTGAGAGAAGGTGGATTAGTGGTTGCCTAGGACTGGGGGTTGGGGTGGTCACTCCCAGAGGGGCTGTGGGGCTCCTTCTGGGGACAGCGAGCATGTTCTAGGACGACTTCCCGGAGGTGGTTGCTCGAAGCCCGGGATCTCCTGGAAGCAGCTGAGTCGTGCGCTTCCCGTGAGGGGATCGCAAGGAGTGTGAGTCCTGTCTCAGCAAAACTGGGGAGAAGGTTTTTGTCCTCTGGTTTTGAACTTGTGACCGTGCCCTTCAAACACCCGTTGTGGTCTCCTGTGGCCGGAGCTCATTCTCGTGCATGGACATGGTGTAGCTTCCCGCGTGGAGAGAATGCGGTGTTCATGACCGGTTCCCAGCGGTGTGTCCCCGTGTCTCGTGTCCACACCGGCACGCTCCAGAGCTAGTGGTCCACGGGGAGCGGTGAAGACGTGGCCGGTTGCAGAGAAAGCGGGGCCGTCCTCCCTGTGTTGGTCTGATCGACTTTTCTGCTCTCCTCCGCCCGGCCGCCTCCCACAAATCAACGAGCTGTTAAGAAACAGAACACAGGACACCCATGGAGCATGGCCGAGGCTGCCCCGGCTTCTGAGAGCAGCGGAGCGTCTCCGGGAGGGAAGGTGGACCCGCGCTCAGCCCCCACCCTTTCCTGACACCCAGTGTTCGGGTGGACCCGGCCGCAGGCAGACCCCGTGAGGCCTCGATGGGACGGGCCAGAGTGCGGAAAATACTTGGAAAATCTGGTACCTCGGATCACCTTGAGGATCTTTGGTGACACAGACGCAGATGGTTTAGGAAGAAGGCCGAGGACATCCGCCGCAGACGCGCTTCCCAGGTGGTAACCTCTGTTTTGCCGTCCGTGAATCTGATTGGAAACGACCACAGGCCCCCCGGTCACGAGCGCGGCAGACTGTTTCCCCGTCCGTACCCGGAGCTAAACAAGCAGCTTCGGGTGGGAAATCTGTTCCTCCAACAAGCTTCCATACCCCGGTGGTCACGTCACCGTTTTCTCCCGGTCTGCGCTGGTGCCGAGAGCTCTGTCGCGTGGGCTCTGCCGCTGCTGAGAAGGCTGTGACGGCTGTTGCCGATCTGGTTCAATGACTGCTTTCAGGGGTTGAGTCTCCTGCAGAAAGGTGGCATCACAGCCGTCTTCGGTGTTGCGTGACCTGCGAGGGAACAGTTCGGCCGCGAGCCGGAAACACTGCGGACCGTGGCAAGGGCAGGCGGAAGCAGAGGGGCCGGGGATGGAGATGCCAGCTGCGGAGCGTGGGGAAGGGGGCCTGCTGCCCTTGGCGGTGTCCGAGTCCAGTTTGCGGGGGTGGATTTCTTGGTGACGTCCTGCGCCGAAACCCGCGTGCCCTGTCCTGCCTCTGACGTCGGCGGTCTCAGCCGTGGCTTGGTCCACGTGTCCCGCTGCGTTCCCAGCGCCGGGGGCCGTCCCCGGGTGGACACCTGGGCCTGAACTTTGGGGCGGGAGGAGGAATGTCCGGGATCCCTGAGGGGAGCCCAGGGGAGCCCCTGGCCCGTCCGTGTTTCGGGGTCTGCCCTCTACGGGGCCGTGACCTCGACACTGTACGCACTTCCTGCAGGAGGGATGCAGAGGGTTGGAGGGACTCTCTGGTCCATTCGGGGAAGCTGAGCCCAGGGCGCTGCGGTCCTGGTCTGCAGCTCTGAACGGTGGAGCGCAGCGGCGGGCAGTGGCAGGCCAGGGTGCGGTGGTTTCAGAGCTGGTATTCTTGCGGGACGCCCCTGCATTTCCACACCCTGGAGGGTTTCCCCTGATTCCTGGTCTTAGGATCCGCAAGACCCCCCCCGCCCCCCACCCCGAGACTGGGGCTGAGTGCCCTGGAACGTGGAAGATGAGCGTGTCGGATTCCAGAAGCTTCTCTGAGCCCAAGCTTGGGACAAGTTTGCTCAGGCCCGGACTGCATTTGGCTGACCACCTCCTTTTGGACAGCCTGTGAGCTAAGAATGGTTTCACTTTCTATTTTTAAATTATTTTTAAAGATTTTATTTATTTATTTGACAGAGATCACAAGCAGGCAGAGAGGCAGGCAGAGAGAGAGAGGGAAGCAGGCTCCCTGCTGAGCAGAGAGCCCGATGCGGGGCTCGATCCCAGGACCCTGGGATCATGACCTGCCGAGCCACCCAGGTGCCCCAATGTTTTTACATTTTTAAATGGCCACAAAAAATAATATTTTGTGACACGAGTGGGATGTAAAATGCGGATATCGGTCCCCAGAGTTTCTTGGAACACAGCCATGCGCATTCATGGATGGTTCCCTCCGTGCCTACAGACGGCCTCTGGCCCCGGCAGGCCTGGAGCCTGTGCTGTCTGGCCCTTGGCGGAGTGCGTGGAGCCCTGCTTGTCCCACCTCCCTGCCGTGCCCTGCGTTGTCCCCTCTCTCCAGACCCCTTCCTCGTGTGCGCCTGTTTCCATCTTACCTGCTTCCCGGAGCCCGGTTCTCCACAGTTAGAGACTCGCTTGTTGGGTGTGAACCTTCTCCCAGTTAGTGGTCCTAGTCCTGGGAGACGGCATCCCTACCTCACGCCACCGACTGATGCTTCGGCGCTGGAAAGGGCTGGCGCCGGCTCTGTCAGAACGAGCAGGGGTGATGGAGGAGACACGGCGCAGGGGGTGCCCCTGTGTGTGGCGGGAGAGGGGAGTCGGATCAGAACTGACCTCGTCTGTTGCCTGCGTTTTCGCTCCGCGCCCCAGAAGTAGGGAGCGTTGGTGGGCCAAGTCCTCCGCCAGCTGCTCTGCGGGACGGCCAGCTTCCAGGACCCACCTCACCTGGAGGTGTGTTTGCTTCTTCCCTCGCTGCTCCGGGAGCAGGGTGATGGGTCGGTGCTGCGCCGGGCCCAGTGCCGTTGTTAGGCAGCTCCGCGGCTGGGAAGGGGCCGAGTCCGAGTTTGGCGGGGGCAGTCTTCCAGCCCCCGGGTGCGTGACCGCGTTCCGGTACATTCTCTGGTGCCGGCTTCCGTACAAGGGTGACAACTGCTCCTTGCCTGACCCTCCGCGGTTCTGCTCGGTTGCTTCTCCTAAGGCTTCGGCGCGGGTGACAGCTCGCGAGGGACGTGGCACTCGCTGTGTCACGCCCGACGTAGCTGGTCTCTGCCCTCGGGGGAAGCTCCACGTTGCCCCGCAGACGCCCCCACAGACACTGGAGACGCCCAGCCCCGCGCTCTGCACTGGTCCCAGTGAGCCGTTCCACTCACCTGTTTTTTGTGGCCGATTGGCGTCTCACTCACGTTCGCGGGCTTGACGAGACCATTGTTGACCAGCTGGCGGCTTGACTGTGGTTTTCCATCCTTGTTCCTGGGAGAAAAGCGTTTCTGAGTGAGGAACTCTCGAAGGTTTGGACTCCGTCCCGTTCGTGATCGGGAGGCTGCTTGCATTTCCAGCTTTCGTCGTTGGACTTGCTTGTGACGCCCGTCGCAGGGAGGCAGAGGCTGTGACAGCTCCGGTACCTTCCGCAAGGGGCTGTCCTGCCGGGCGTGATCTTGGAGGCTCTTGCTTGGCCTCTCAGAGCCCGGTCGGCCTGTGCTCCTGGCGTCCGGCTGCCCTGGCAGGGAGGCGGGGGAAGGGATGAAACGTTGGCTAGAACCGAACACCAGCGGGACAGCCCAGGTAATTTTTCCTACTAACCTACTTCACGTGATGCCAGACCGCGGCAGAATGGAAAATCTCTGGTCTGTCCTGCCCTTCTCTGGCGAGGTCTGAAAATAAGTCAGTGGGAGATGGGCCGTTTGATCTCCTGGGCCTGGGAGACGTCTGGCCGGAGCAGAGGCGGGAAGGCACTGGGTGTTCTTCCGCGAGCCTCCGGGCAGCTGGACTTGGCGGATGGGGCCGGTGACTAGAGCCGTCCCTCGCCAGCAGGCCGCCTCATCTGTCCCCGGTTTCCACTGCTTCAGCTTCTCCCAGCGCTGTCTCCCCGCACCCTCCGTCCCGCACGCCCAGGCCGGGATGTGTGCGCGGACGGTCCCGGCAGGACCGTGGGGCGCTCTGAGGCCGCAGGCTGCCCTGCTCGACTGGAGCCATTCCTGCAGGGCCTCCTGCTGCAGAGTAGGGAGCACACGCTCCGATCCCCGGAGGGTCTGCGGTGTAGATGGACAGCACACCTGCGGACCGCAAGGTCGTTTGCAGCGTAGCGTGTCCCATGCCCGGCCCTTCCGGAGCGGTGGCTGAGCTCGGAGGAGGGGGCCTGGTGCCGGTGGCCGGGAGGGGGCGCGTCCTCCCGAGGGAGGAGAGAGCCGAGAGACTGAATCCTCTGCAAAGCGGGGGGTGGGGGATGGGGGGGGTTCCTGACTCAAAGTGGATGCCCGACACCAGCTCGGCTTTCCGACTGCACTTGGGAACGGACGGGCTGTGCCGGGGCAGGTGGTGGCCGTGGTCAGTTCTCCTCTTGCCTCACGCCGACCCTGATCTCCGCCGCGGCTTCCAATCTGAGTGGCCTGCGCTTAACCCCTTTGGATGAGTTGGTGTCTGGAGGAGGTTGTTGGCTCTGTACCTGGGCTGCTGCTTAAACACCAGGGGACCAGGCGGACGCGGAGGCAGAGCAGGACCGCATGAGGCTGGGTGACCCTCGCCGCTGTCCGGTCTAGCCGTCGTTTCCGACGGAAATGTCGCATCTCTGCACCTCCTGGACGGCCTGCGCACCTGCCGGCCGGTCTCCCTTGGGAGCCTCGCGTGGCTGTGGACCATGTGGGCTTCTCGTGGCTTATCCAGCGTGTGAGGACAGTCTGTCCGCAGACTCCGGGTCCAGGTGGGGAGGCTGAAGGGACCATGACCACGTGGGGACAGAGAACCGGCGTGGAGCAGAGACGAGCCAGTGCCCGTGGCCCTGCGAACCAGAGCGGGGCTCCCCGTGTTGCAGCCGCCCCGCTTCCTGCTGCTGGCTGGTTCTGCTGTGAAGCCCGGGCGGTCCGGGACAGGGGTTTCTCCTGATGCTGCGGCGGGCACCCGGTCTGCACCTCGGGCGTCCGTGGGGACTTGTGCGGAGGCTGCGTCTGCCGGACAGCAGTGTGCGGGCCAGGGCGGCCTCCTCGGGTTCCGGGAGCAGTGGGGGGCTCCACACGGGGACACGGTCTCCCCCACGTCCCCACGGCTCGGCCCCGTCTCCCGACCGGCGACTCTCATCACAACCAGTGTCGTGTCTGGTGATGTTCAGCCTCAAGGAGGGAAGAGATGATCTTGGAGTTTCTGCTGGGAGCGAGCGTGCCCGAGCGCTCCAGAAACGTGGCTGTCATTGTGGGAGCTCAGCAGGGTTCCCACCATGCGGGAGAGATTAAATACCACCGCTTCCGCGAGGAAAGAGCCGTCCACCGAGGGCCGTACACGCGTCACTTGCCCATAGCACTGGAAACACAAACAGCTCAACGGAGGGAATCAACAAAGCTCTTTGCTCGGTCTCCTGCCCTGTTTCCTTTTCCCTGCGCATCAGCGGTCTCCGACGAGAGTCGCGTGCTCACTGCCTTGACGCTCTCACCCCTGCACGCTGGACCCCTTGCAGTCTGGCCTGGCCCCTCTTGGAAGACACCGTCCTTCCAGATGCCTGTGGCCGTGGGATCGTGGGACGGCACCTGTGCCCCACCCAGCCCCGCCCTGCCTCCCCCACTCCCCTGCCTCCCTCTGGCTGCTGAGGGGACCTCCCCACACCTACTACGTGCCAGTGGCTGAGCACCCGGCGTGCGGACAGACACTGAACAGTTGGCACGAGGAAACGCCGCGTTCGGACTCCTCGTGCCCCACGCTTGGAACGGTCTGGCTTCCGTATTTGCCCCGTTCGCGTAGACCAGGATCCTGAACCTTCATTTTCACGCTTGGACCCGCCTGAGCTGTGCATTCGTGCTGCGGAGCCTAGTCAGAATCACACTTTTTAAAAAAAAGATTTTATTTATTTATTTGACAGACAGAGAGCACAAGCAGGCAGAGAGGCAGGCAGAGAGAGAGAGAGAAGGAAGCAGGTTCCCCGCTGAGCAGAGAGCCCGATGTGGGACTCGATCCCAGGACCCTGAGATCATGACCTGAGCCGAAGGCAGAGGCTTAACCCACAGAGCCCCCGAGGTGCCCCAGAATCACATTTTCAAATGCCTTTCAAAAACTCGGCGTGCAGAGGAAGTAATTAAAAGCACAATCTTCACAATATTAAAACCAAAATTTGTTCGTTTAATAGGAGTATGTGCCCCCACCCCCCCGTTCCGTTTCTCATTGTGGTAAATTGTAAAGCAGGTAAAATGAGCGTCTTCACCGTTTTCCAGGGTCTGGTTCAGCAGCAGCAACTCCGTTGTCCATGTTGTCAACCTCCGCATGGCCCACGTCCACAGCTTCGCGTCCCACCGCCCCGGGCTCGTGACCGCGGCAAGATTCGAGAGGCTCCACGGACGGAAGCCCCCGCGCGCCCCGAGTCAAGTGCTTGGACGGGCCATGATGCTCTTTTCTGTCTTTACTTGCTTTTGTGCGGAGAAAACAAGTTTTCCTAGAAAGGTTTTGGGTTTAAACAAGGCTAACACCGAGTGAAGGACACGGTGTCGTAGATGTATTTTTTCTCGTTTGGCTGAGAGGATCGAACGCTTCAGCATTTGGTGATGCGTGCAGAGACGCTCCTGCCTGCCTTTTCCTCCTGGTCATGTTCCCGGTGTCAGGACAGGACCAACGGGTGCAGCCCCGGGCCGCAGTTCACAATGGTGGTGGCGTGTGTGTGTGTGTGTGTGTGTGTGTGAGACAGACACAGAGAGAGAGAGAGAGAGCGCGCGCGCATGCTGGTGAACACAGTCTCTTTATCAGACCTGGTGCCCCCCCCCCCCCCCCGTCCAGAAGTCTGGTTCCGTGCGCTGGAGTGAACTTCCCTCCACTCATTTTGGGGCAGGAGGTGGACGGGAGCTCGAAACAAGCAAAACAGAAACAGCAGAGTCGGTGGCATTTCTTCTGGCGGAGATGAAACCTACATTTTTTTTCCCTCGTGGTTTTGAACCCGCCCACGCTGGAGGCCGACTTCCGAAGGGATCAGAGTGTGGAGCTGGGGGAGATCCTGCGGACGGTTGGGTCTGGTGTTTGCCTTTCGTTGATGTGCAAACTGCAGGAGGGAGCGGGGTGGGGGCGTGGGGGGTCGTCGTTGGCCGCAGAGCATGGCCACGATGGTGCTCCAGGGTTCGGAGCCCGGGGCGGGCTCGTCTACACCGGTGGGTAGCCCTCGCGTGCGGAGGGTCAGATGGGAGCTGCGGTAGTCTGTCCTGGTGGGGCCGTGTTCGGGGCCTCCCTTGAGCCCTGCCTTGTGCTAAGGCAGCCCTAGGTGCTCTGTCAACACGTGAGCGTGTGGCACCATCCCAGGAAAATTCCACTTCCGGCCCCTGGAATTTGAATTTACTGTAATTTTCTTGTGTCCTGAAAGGTTAGTCCTCTTGATTTGTTTTCTCACCAACCATTTCAAAAACTGTAAAAAACAGAACAACAAAAAGCCACCTTAGCCTGTGGGCTGTGTGGATTGGGTGATGGGCTGGATCTGCCCCACGAGCCGTAGTCTGCTGCCCGCCGGTCTGTGGCGTGTGGACTGTACAGATCTGGGTTCTTGAGAGGGCACGTGGCAGCGTCTGGGGGGCTCAGATTGTTAAGCGTCTTCCTTCAGCTCAGGTCATGATCCCAGAGTCCTGAGGTCGAGTCCCACATCCGGCTCTCTGTTCAGCGGGAGGCCTGCTTCCCCTTCTCCCGCTCTTGTGTTCCCTGTCTCGCTGCGTCTCTCTGTCAAGTAGATAAAGAAAATCTTTGAAAATAATAACAAAAATAGTGCACGTGGCTCCTGGTTCTTTCTCACAGCGTTCTCTCTCTCTGTTTTCTAGACGTGCGTCGCATTCCTGGACCTTGTCCAGAGATGGTGGGTTTCCCTCGTGTTGTGGGAGCGCTCTGGCATTTCTGTTTGGTTCTGTGTCTCTCTTGGTCCTTGGATTAATTTGTTCAGTGACCACTGCTTTGTAGCTAAATCCGTGCACACCCCCAGCTTGGTGGTGGTGAGTATCGGGGCCAATGAGAGTTGCTTCCTGTCTTTCTGCAGTTGGTAGACCAGTGGGCGGTAGGTACTGAAGGATGTTTGCAGATCAGTGATGTTTGCAGATCCTAACGTTTGCAGACCCAGGTGGTTTCCTGGCGTTGGGGGAGCTGCCTTGCTCTGGAGGTTACACGGGCCCTTCCAGAGGATGGAACCAGAGAGAGCCACGACCTGGAGATTGGGGGTTGCTTATCATGGGGCAGGAGCCGGAGAGCCTTCCGAGGCAGTCCCCGATTGAGAAGTGGGACGGGCACGCTTCCCTGCATGATCTCCATGGTTCGGGTGGAATCTTAGCCAAAGTTCAGGTTTTTGAAGAATGACCAGTTCAGACCCCCTCTGAAGAAGCGATCCCTTTTCTGAGATACCATCATTTATTTTTCTTTGGGGAGAGGAATTGGTTATCAAAAAGAAGCAGTTGGGGCGCCTGGGTGGCTCAGTGGGTTAAGCCGCTGCCTTCGGCTCAGGTCGTGATCTCAGGGTCCTGGGATCGAGTCCCGCATCGGGCTCTCTGCTCAGCAGGGAGCCTACTTCCCTCTCTCTCTCTACCTGCCTCTCCATCTACTTGTGATTTCTCTGTCAAATAAATAAATAAAACCTTTAAAAAAAAAAAAAAAGAAGCAGAGACACGTTAGCCCATATGTAGTCGCTGATTCTAACTCTGCATTAAACATTTTTTTTGGATATGTTGGTTCATCTTTGTCCGGGTCAGCAAAGTTGTATAAAGGGCCAGATGGTCCGTAGTTTGGTCTTCCAGGACCGTATGGGATGTGGACACCGTATAAGCAAAGCAGTCATTGATTACTTGTAAATACATTCATTGATTTCGTGTAAATATATTCACGGTCGAGCTGCCGATCACCCAGCCCTTCTGGTCTTCCCCGTGAGGCTGTGTATGCCTCGAACGACATCCTCCCCGTCCCCCCCTGCAGCCCCTGGCAGCCCCTGCAGGGAGGGAACCACACAGTGTTCGGCCTTCATGACTGGCCTCCCTCCCTCTTCCTCCTGTCGGCAAGGTTCCTCCATGTGGGAGCGGGTTTTGGGACTTCCTTGCTCCTGGACGGCTGAACCCTGCTCTGTGGCACGTGGAGATCTGTGGGGAAGTATTTGGAAAGTAAATTTTCTTGGGTTACTTGGAGTCCTCTCTAGCTCACGTAGTTGGCCAGGAGTTTTCCTTGTTGCCGGCAGTCCTGGGGGCACACAGGCTTTCCCTTAATGGCTTGTCCTGAGCCTGGACCTCATGAGATCATGAAATACAAACGGTCGGGCGTCCGCATCTTGGACGAAGCGGGGCGTCTGTCCCGGGCAAGGAGAGGGAGGGTAGAGAACACGGTGCAAGCTGCCCCTCCAGAATTCGGCAGTCCAGCCTTATAGCCTAGCTCTGGCCGGTGGGAAGCGACCCCCATCCTGAGTGGTTCCCTCAGAGCCGAGTCTTGGGAATGAGGAGAAGCTCACAGGAAGCGCGGGCCGAGGGCTCTTGGGGTCAGCACCTGTTGGGGCTGGGGGAGGCCAGAGTGGGCGGGAGAAGCCGGGCTGCCCTGAAGGACCAGGGCCCAGGGGGTGGCCCAGCGGAGCTGTCCTGACTCTAGTCTCGGGGCCTTTCCCAGTGGGGGGACAGAGCTCTTGGCACTTGGGGGGTGGGAGAATGCTGGGAAGGGTGGGGCGGGGGGTCTTTGCAGGGCAGGACAGCACCGTCCAGATGAAGCGGGTTGCTGATTGCTCCGGAAAGAACAGAGTCCCTTTCCTGATGGTTTCCCGGTTTATGTCCGTGTACGAGTGCTTAGAACCAGGCACCTGGGCGGCGCCGGAACAACACTGGGTCCCGCTCTGGGTTTGGACAAAGCTCTCCCGTGGCCCGTGTTTGAAAATCCCGTGTTAGGAAGCAGCCACATCCCGTTTCCTCCGCACCCGGCAGTCGGAGACGGTGCGCCCCACGGAGCGGAGCCGTTTATTCTCCGACCCGTCAGGCGCTCCTCTCTCTGGGGGCCGCATCGCAGTCTTCAGGCGTCCGGACGTCGGAGGCCTGCCCGGACGTCGGAGGCCTTGGGGACGGCCACGCTCTGCGTTTGCCTGCGGTGCTGGAGCTCGGGCTCCTGGAAGGAAGCGCCCGGATGGTGCGCAGGGAGAGCGTGGAGCCCGGGACGCTGCGCGGGATGCTCGCGGGACGCTGCGCGGGATGCTCGCGGGACGGGCGCAGATGGAGCCGGGACGCTGCGTGTGACGTCCGCGGGTGGCACCTGCAGAGTAGGGTCGCTGCGAGGGACGTTCTTAGGTGCCACCTGCGGAATGGGGTCGCTGCGTGTGACGTTCGCGGGTGGCACCTGCGGAATGGGGTCGCTGCGTGTGACGTCCGCGGGTGGCTCCTGCAGAGTAGGGTCGCTGCGTCGGACGTTCTCAGGTGCCACCTGCGGAATGGGGTCGCTGCGTGTGACGTTCGCGGGTGGCACCTGCAGAGTAGGGTCGCTGCGTGGGACGTTCTCAGGTGCCACCTGCGGAATGGGGGTCGCTGCGTGTGACGTCCGCGGGTGGTGCACGCAGATGGCGTCGCTGCGTCGGACGTTCTCAGGTGCCACCTGCGGAATGGGGTCGCTGCGTGTGACGTTTGCAGGTGGTGCGTGTGGAGGGACGTCCCTGCATATGACGTCCGCAGGTGGCACCCGCAGAATGGGGACACGATGTCCGCAGGTGATGCGCGCAGAGAGTCGTCATTGCGTGTGACGGTCTTCGGTGGCGCCGGTGGTGGTGCACACAAAGTGGTATCACTGCGTGGGACGTTGTCAGGTGGTGCCCACAGAGTGGGGACTCTGTGTCTGACATCTGCAGGGGGTGCCCGTGTGGCGGGGTCGCTGTGTGTGACGTCCGCAGGTGGCGCATGCAGAGTGGGGACACTGTGATGTTCGCAGGTGGTGTGCGGGGAGTGCATTTCGCTGCCTGTGATGTGTACAAGTGGCGCCATTGCGTGTGACGTCCTCAGATGGAGCCCGGGTAGTGGGGACGCTGCAAGTGGCATCACTGCGTGTAACGTCCTTAGGTGGTGCCGGTGGAGTGGGTCGCTGCGTGTGACGTCAGCGCGTGTTACGTGGCGTGCTTTGCTGTGTGGGACGTCTGCAGGTGGCGCATGCGGAGTGGGGATGCTACGAGTGACGTCTGCAGGTGGCGCATGTGGAGTGGGCATGCTGTGTGTGACGTTTTCAGGTGGCGCCCGCAGAGTGGGGACGCTGCCTCTGACGTCCGCAGGTGGTGCCCGTGTGGTGGGGTCGCTGTGTGTGACGTCTGCAGGTAGTACATGCGGATGGGGATGCTGCGTGTAACGTCCTCAGGTGGTGCCCACTGATTGGGGTCGCTCCGTGTGCCACCTTCAGGTGCGGCGCGTAGAACGGGGACGTTGCGTGTGACGTCTGGAGGTGGCGCACGCGCAGTGGGGGTCGCTGCGTGTGACGTCAGTAGGTGGCGCCCGCAGAGTTGGACCGCTGCGTGTTACGTTCGGAGTGGGGACGCTGCGTGTGACGTCCTCTGGTGGCACTCACGCAGATGGGGTCGCTGCGGGCGCCGTCCACAGGTCCTTCGCGTGGAGTGGGGTCGCTGCTTGTGACATGGACAGGAGGCGCCCGGCGAGTGGGGATGCTGTGTGATGTCCGCAGGTGGCGGGCGGGGAGTGGGGTCACTGCGTGTGACACTACGTGGGACGCTGGCGGGACGCCCTCGGGGGTGCGCGGCGTAGCGACCCTGTGCGGGAGGCCGGCAGCAGGCCCGCAGGTCGGGGGCGGGGTGCGGCCCGCGGTGCCCGCCGGGTGTCCGTGTGCCTCAGCCGGAGCCGCCCCGGTTGGCGGGGCTGCGCGCTGCCCCTGCCCCGCCCCGCCCCTGCCCCGCCCCGCCCCTGCCCCGCCGTCTGGCCGCGCGCGACTAGCGGGAAGCGGGTCGAGGCTCGGAGGGGAGCCCGGCAGGGAATCTGCTGCCAGGTGCGCCCCTGTCCCACCCGGGGGACGGCTGCGGGTCGGCGACGCACCGCGTGAGGAGCGACGGAGAAGACCCCGCGGGGGTGGGGGCGGCTGGGACGTCCTCCTGGCGCAGCGAGAACCGCCGCGTGAAGAACCGCGGGCGCAAGCGTCGGGGCCGTGCGGACGCGTTCCTCGGGGATCGTGTGTTCCCGCGCCGGAGGCGGTGTTCCCGGAGCGCTGGCTCTGCTCGCCTTTCCCTGCCTCTTGTCGAGGGCAGCGGCCCCTGGGTCTGCGGGGCATCGTGCGGGACAGCAAAGCCCGGAAGACTTGCTGTCCTGACGGCTTTTCTTTTCTGTTGGAGTTCGCCTGCTTCTCAGATATTGGCCGGAATTGGGAGTTTCCTTACAGTTTGGCCAGCGCAGCTTAAAAGCAACTAAAGCAAACTCGGTTATTACATTCGACAGTATTGTCTGGGTAAATTATAGCTTAAAGTTTCGTTTATACTGAATCCTGCACTTTAATGAACAGACCACATCACACATTCTTATGTTCTTACATGGTCCACAGCCTGAATGCGTAAAAACTGGGTTCTTTTATGGAAACTACTGCGTGTTTCTTTCTAAATTTTTTTTCTGGCCTCTTCAAAATTATTTACATTTCTTCTTCAAAATGAGGTGAGAAAATGCTTTCGGCCTGTCAACGTGAAGGAATTGTATTTGTCTTTCTATTGTAAGTTGTCACTTGTCTGGATTGACTTGAACCTGTGCAATCTTAAAATGTAGCAAGAGGAAGACATTTTCAGTTTTTTTCCCCCAAAGTACATATGTTTGAATAACACGGTTTACCTTTTGCTGTAACTCCCGTCTTCCGTGACAACTTTGGAGGTGTTCGGTGAGAACGGGCTCTCTTTCTGGAGCGGAGGAGCCCACGTGAGGATCTGAAGGTCACTCCAGGTGAAACCGTTTCCCCGAGGATGTTCGTCAGGCGGTACCAGGTCAGCGGCAGGTAATCCTAAAACAGCGATGGCTGTTGGTGTGGGGACGTGTCCCCGTGTTAGGGCAGAGGACGTGAGGTACAGGAGAGCCAGGACAGGGGTCAGCATCCTGCTGAGGCAGCCAGACATCCCTTTCCCCGGTCTTCGCCCATGTCCGGACGCCAGGTCCGTGGATCCGCACGTCTGAGCCGGCGCCGTGCCCTGAGTGCGGATATCGTGTGTCCTCCTCTCAGGATCTTCCACTCCCTGCAGGGCGTGCGGCCGTGTTCCCGGCTGTCCCCAAACATCTGTGGGGCATTCTGTAGGCCCAGCACACCCGATGGGTTCTCTGTTCCCTTCCCTTCTGTGTCCTGCTAGAACAGCGAGGCCTGTAGCCTGTGCCACTGATGTGGGCGTAGTAACAGCTTGGATTTCGCAAGCGTGCATGCGGATGGTCAGGATGCAAGGCTCTGGGCCTCAGTGGGGTTCTCGATCTTGACCGTGCTCTTCTGCCCCTGTAGGCCTCTCCATCAGCACGCCCACCTGTCGCCCCCCAGCAGTTAAAGAGCAGGACCTGACCGGCGTGGAACTCTGCTTTCTGTCTTTGCTGCAGGGAGCACACGGCTCTCTGCGGTCACTTCTCCACCAGGCTGCCGGCCGGAGTTTCTTAGGAGCTTTACAGAGCCATGGGTTCCCGATCCCTACTTCGATAGGGGCAGGTTAATTGGCTTAGGGGCACCCCCCTGCCACCAGTTTAAAAAATGATCGCGTTTACCGAACGCTTGCAGCGTAGGAGGGTTTTGTGGGGGAGCTGTGTGTTCACTCAGGGCATCCCACAGGGCATGTGCTGCAGGGTGCCCTTATGCACGTGGAAACAGACCCGCAGAGAGAAGAGGCGCCATGGCCAAACACGTTCATTTTTCTCATTTAACAGGGCACAGAGGCTCTGAGGGGAGGAGGCAGGATTGAGCAGGAGCCTCCTTGCCTTCTGCTTTTCTGGCTCAGGAACGGGAGAGAGGACGATGCCCACGTCCCATCCTGGGCCAGGCACCGAACGTGGCAGAGCGTGCGGTAGCCGGCTTGGGGTGCCGCGAGGGAGTGCCACAGCCTGCGGGGCCAAGCAGACCTTTATTTCTGGCGGCCATGGAGGCTGGGAGTCAGGGACCCAGGAGCTAGCAGGGATGGTGGTGGTGGTGGTGCTTTCTGCTGAAGCCAGTCTCCTTGGTGGTGTGTCCTCTCTCCGTTTGTGTGTCCTAGTCTCCTCTTAACGAAGACACCGGTCCTGCTGGGTTAGGACCTACGCCCCAGGACCTCCTTTTAGACGTAATTACTCTCTTGACGGCTCCGTTTCTAAGTACGCTCACACTCTGAGGTCCTGGGGGTCAGGTATTCATGTCCGCAGTGGAGGGGACACGGGCGGCTCCTCACAGCATAAAACGCTTAACAGTCACGTAGAATTCATGAGTGCGGGTCTCTGTTGCACAGCCTTTGGGGTGGTCTTCCTTCTTCCCTGCTTCCATCATCCTGCCTTCTTTCCTCTCCCCACCGGCGTTTCGAAAACCTTTCCCTCTGGTCCTTAAGTGTGTACAAATCGAATTCTAGGGACGGAAACACTACAGCTCAGAGGTGTTCGTATATGAGGGAGATGCGCCAGGAGGACAGCTTTCGGGACCTTTCGTTTCCTTCTGAGTGAAAATCTTCAGAGAAATAACACACTTCTCCTTTTTCAGATGTTGAGAAAATGCTGCTTTCATGTTCTGACTGCAAGGCGAATCCTCCGATTGTCTAGGATCCTCTGTGGACCTTCTAACCAGTTATTCGGGGGAGAGGAGACCTTAAGGTCAGGGTGATTTTTTTTTTTTTAAATTTTTATTTAAATCACGAGTAGGCAGAGAGAGAGAGAGAGGAAGAAGCAGGCTCCCTGCTGAGCAGACAGCCTGATGTGGGGCTCGATCCCAGGACCCCGAGATCATGACCTGAGCCGAAGGAAGAGGCTTAACCCAGTGAGCCACCCAGGCACCCCATGGTCAGGGTGATTTTTAAGGCAAACACGGACAGTCTCGCACACAGAAGACCCAAAGACCCAAACAAGGCAGTTTGGTTTTTACATGATAGTTTGGAGCCGTGAAGGTCAGGGATTAGCCTGCAGAGTTAGCAGGCCAGAAGGATCAAGGAGGCAGAGGTTCAGATCGGGACGCTGGCTCTGCCGGTGGGTGTCCTACTGGGCCTGATTTGACAGGAGAAGCACCCAGCGGGTCAGGTCGGGTGTTCTGAGTGCCGACGTGCCGATGCTGGGGACGTGGGGGGAGTGTGTGGCTGGGCCAGGGGACTGCGGTGGCTGCCGGCAGTGAGTCTCGGGGAGGTGAGAGGAGGAGCCGGGCGGGAGCCCGTTGGCCAGCGCCGGCGTTTCTCAGACTCTCCTTTCTGCTCAGCTGTCTCGTTGAGCTCAACACTGGCCTGGGAGACGCCGAGGCAGACATGGCGGGTGACAGTTCGTGTTTGTTGTGCTGACGGTAGGTATTCCGTAGCAGAACCAAAGTCTGTGAAGTCATTGTCCTCCTCAGGTCGTCGCACGCGCCTCGTGGGGTCATGCTTCTCTCGTGTAAAATCTGTTACGTTTCTTGTTAATCAGAGTACAGTTACTTACTGGCCACGTGTTATCACACAGGTTCCTTACGTGCTTTGTGCAAAACGGTGTTGGTTTCAGTGCGGGGCACGCTGCAGCGTGAGTCACACACAGTGACATGCACTTACTCTTCGCTCTTCTGGGCTTTGAAAGAAGCACATCTTTGAGGTGGGGGTCGTGGACCGTGCAGTCCCTTCATCTAAAGTGCACGACTCAATGGTTTTTAACATCCTGATGATTTTGTTTGTTTTGCTTTTTTTTCTTCTCTCCTTTGTCGCTAACATCAATGCGGCGTCGTGATACCCGGAGTCCGTGTCGCGCATGTCGCGCGTGACTCCAGCGGCCGTCCCTGAGTAGGGTCCCCGGTTCCTGCCTTCACAGCACTTCTTGGAGCATTTTAAGCTGCTTCATGCTCCGTGCTCGGCAGAGGGTCGGGTGCTTGCTTGCATGCTGTTGTTCCCTGTTTCTAGGACTCCCTTTTCCAGAGGTGGGGCACGAGTTGGTGTCCTTCCACACCTCAGTATTGATGCTGACACGCCTCCAGACAGCGTCGCCCTTGAATTCTTAGCCCTGCTCCCTGCTGCGGGACCTCTGGAACCCTCGTGGTCTCCGGCGCTGTAGGGCCACCGCTCGCGAAAGGGCTTTGCTTGGCGTGCCGTGCCTGTGTGAGCCGCGCTGGTTCTGTTAGTCTCCAGGAGACGGAGGAGCCTCCCAGTCCTCGGGTCGCCCCGCGCCGGTGGAGCTCTGTTCTGTTCTGAGAGCGCAGGGGGCAGGCGAAGGGTGTGCATGACCTGCCCTCCCGGGAACGGGCTCAGAGACGTGCACGTGTGCCTTCGGGCGTGTGGAAAGAAGTGTGTGTTCCCCACGGGTGCAGGCAGCCTCAGGGCTGCCCCGCGCACCTGATCGCCGCGAGGTCTGTGGGTATTTAAGCCACCAGGGCCCTCCCACGGGAGTCCCACGGACGCGGCGAGACACGGCGTGCAGCTCTGAGAAATGGTTCCGGTTTTGGGAAAGTGACCGTGCATTGTTTGATTTTGCCCCAGTGGTGTGACTCGGTCTGACGTCTCGTGAGAATTAATAGTGCAGGACAGTGTTCTTTGTATGTGACGTGTGTGAGGCCGTGTTTGTGTCTGGTGTCACGCACTTCGTGAATTCTGTTGGGCTGCAAATAGCTCGCCTCTGCCGGTCTGTGTCCGGGAGCGCCTCTTTGCCGGTTACTGTGAGGGAACATGTCCGGAGCGGTATCGCGGGCCGCGGAGGGTCATCGTGATGTAGTCCGAGGCCCCCTGGACACGGTGGTGGGAGCGTCTCCGTGACCGAGATCCGGGGAGTGAGGGGGGATGCGTGGGCGTTGAAGGCCACGCTGCGTGTCCCCCCAGCTCTCCTCTGAGCGTCGCTCTTGCCGTGCAGTGGCTAGAAAGGGATTGGCTGGACGTGGGCAGCGTGGGCGCTGCTGGCTCCCGCGTCCCGCCACTAACACACGGTCGCCTCTTGCCGTTACACATTGGTGACCAGGGCACACAGGTCGTAGGATTTTTCTGTCCTGTGAGGACGGAAGCCCACACCTTCTTGTTTTTCAGGCAGCTTGTCAGCAGGTGTTACAGCGCCAATGGTGAGGTGGCCTGTGAAGCTGTCGCACCATGGGCATAGTTTTGTGTTTGGTTTGTGTTTGGCTGGGCATTGGCCCGGAGCAGCTGCGTCGGGCGGCAGTGCCCCGTGAAGCTACGTAAGTTGCACGTCGTATGTGCAGGTTGCGATCACGGGGAGCTTCTGTGAATGTGCCCGTACGTGGCGGCCGGCAGCTTCCTGAGCTCCGCCGTCCAATCCGAGCACCGTGAATCCTCGTAAGGTGAGGGCGCATCTGTCGTCGTGATGACTGGCCCGTCGCGGCGGAGTGTCCAACCTCCCCAGAAAGGGACCTGCGCTAACAGTGATGGGACGTGGAGGTCAGCGACTCCTGACTGAATTCTGATGACAGAGACGGCATGTTCTCGCCGTTGGCTTGAAGCAGTGGCTTTAACTTTCTCTTCCGGTGGCCGGATGAGAGCTGTGTACATCCACAAATGGAAACTGATGTGCAGAGACTGTTCTGCAAAGATTTTGTGTTATTTTGAATATTTCCAGAACAGTTTTGAGACTGTAAGTTAACGGTTGTTTCTCTTTGGGTCTTGACACAATTACCGAGAGGTCAGTCCACTAATTCCTTTCAGAGTCACCAGCGACCTTTCACACGATCGTTCAGAACCTGGTTCCAGGAGCTGGCGTTTGCCGAGCTCTTACATTGGGCAGTGCGCAGATGTTGGGGGTGGGGGTGCCCGAGGGATCTCGGTCGCTCCCCCGGAGGCAGCTGCTGTCTGGACAAGTCTGCATGTGCCCGCGACAGGAACGTCCTGGCACCGCTGCTGGCGTGTCCGGAAGAACTCGGCGTTACCAGTGCATTCGGTTCCCCCGGCCGGTGCCTCCCCGTGCTGTGTTGGCACAGAGCAGGCACCTGCTAGGTCGTTGAGTGCGTGCACGGGTGACATGGACGTGACTATGGTCCATGGCTGCATCACGAAACGCTGCGGCTCTGTCGAGGATCCTTCATCCCTGACGTTTTGTCAATGGGGGCGGCCCGTGACGAGTCCCCACATACCAAGGCGTTCGGAGTCTTTTCAGGAGCGGTCGTCTTCAGGGGTTTGGGCAGCAGAGACGAAGAACCAGAAACTGGCAGAGGGCAGGGGAGGACTTAGGAGAAAGAGAACGTACTTTCTCCCATTTTTGGAGTCCGGACGCCCAGTGTCGTGGCCCAGGCAGATTTCGGGGTCCACTGATCCGGCTTCCTGGGTCACAGACCACCGTCTTCTGCTTGAGCTCTCTGGGGAGCCTTTTGTACAGGCACTGGTGCCGTTCTGAGGGCGCCGCCTCATTAACTGAGTTCCTCTCAGAGGCCCCACGCCTGGTGCCATTACACCGAGTGTCCGGTTTCAGCGTACGAAACTTGAGGGGACAGAAGCATCCAGTCCAGAGAGGTGACTCTGACGATGACTATTCAGGTATTCCTGAGGCAGCCCTGGCAGGCATGAGAAATGAACCCGGTTCTTGCACTCGCCGGTCCCGCGTGGGCTTGTGCGAACCTGATTTGGTGGTGGTTAGCGGGGATCAGGGTGAGGACATGAGGACACCTCTGCAGTGTTGCTCCTGATGCGATCTTAAAAGGCACGGGCCACTTCCTTAAGAAACGCTTGTCGAGAGTCTGGTGTATCAGGAAAAGGTAGCTCTGGGGCGATACCACGCCATGCGACGGAAACTTGGGTCCGTGGGAGCACAGGACGGTCGCTTGAGCGGGACACGGAGATTTCTGGGAAGCTGGTGGTCAGGGAGGGAGGTCGCATGTACACTTGGAGCCGGAGCGTGAGGGTCAGCAGCTTTCCCAGGGGACTCGTCGGCGTGAATGAGGCACGACAGAGCACACACTGGGCTGTTATGGGGCAGTGCTGAGACACGTTGGAAGGTGAACCGGGAGCTGGGACGCTCAGGGCCAGCCGAGGTCTCGAAGGGCTGCCCTTGGAGGACAGAACGTGCTCGGTGACGAGAGGGGAGACCACCGAGGTTTTTCTTGGATGGGGAGGAACACGTCAGAAATTACACCCGAGAAGGAACCATCGGAGAGGGACATGCATGTTAGAGTTCGCACATGATTAGACGGAGCTTGTGGCCTGTTCTCGTGCGCTAAGAGCTAAGCGCGGTTTTTAGTCTTTGAAGAGTTGCAGCGGTCGGTGGCTGCGCACGGCATGGACCGGTGTGATCGGCCGAGTCCGCGGTGTTTACAGTCCGTCCCTAACTGACGCAGCCTGCCGGCCCTCGGTGGATTATGAAGCAGAGGACAACCTAAAAACCCATTTTTTCCCTTCGGTAAGAGGAAGCTGAGCCTGTTTGCAGAGCGAGGATGCTCAGGTTACAGGCGCGGAGAGGCGAGAGGCGGAGGACGGGCCGCCGGACGCAGAGCCCGGAACGCGCGGGGGAGAGGACGGGACCGAGGAAGGGTGTCGGCGAGATTGACTTCGGGAAGGGAACCACGCTCGTTCCCTCCTTCGAGGTGATGAGAAGGAAAACGGGCATCGGAAACGAGCCCGTCAGTAGAAGAGAGGAGAGGAGAGACGGGTCCGGAGAGTTCGCGCTGGGTGTAGGGTCGCCCGTGAGCAGGGCAGAACATGCTGGAGCTGGGGCCGTCTAGGGCAGAATCCAGGGACACGCGGCGTTTGGACTCTGCGGGTGGGGTGTTGTGCGCCGTGCTGTGGTTCGTCGGCACCGTCCTGCGGATGTTCCGCTCCGAGGGTCTCGCTGGCAGCCGGTCCCGGCACGGGGACGAGTGGTGTTGAGGAATATTGCTGAGCGGACGAGTGAGTGCTGGATAGCTGCATCGGCCAGTTGGGCACGGGCACTGGACCTTTCAGTTGTGCCTCTCGGCCCCGTTCGTTAGCCGCGGGTAACTCCGTGAACTGCCGCCAGGCCAGCGCTGTCTGATGGGACTTTCTGTAGGGACCTTCTGTGCTACCCAGCATGGTGGGCCTCACGTGTGGCCGGTAAACACTTGAGATCGGTATGGCTCGGGGGATAGAAGAACCGAGTTTTAGATTTTCTTCACCTTTTTTTTTCATTGTTCTAAAATATATGCAGGTAACAATTTATCTTTTCAACCCTTTTAAATCGTCAGAGTTCTGCGGCTTAGGTGCCTTCACAGTGCTGTGCAGCCCTCACCATCATCTGCCTCTAGAACTTTCTCCTCTTTCCACACTGAAACCTGTCCCTGCTCTGCCCTCCGCCAGCCATGGTCATCTCTCCGTCTGTCCCTGACTGACGACTCGGGGTGGCTTCTGGGAGGGGAGCCGTGCACTGGTGCCCGGTTTGTCTCCGTGCTGTGTTGGAGCGGGTGTCGAAATTTCTTGCTCTTTGCGGACGCGTGATATTCTGTTGAGTGTATCTGCCGCGTGGTCTCCATTCATCCCTCGACGCACACTTGGATTCTTTGCAGCTTTCCGCCGCTGTGAGTAATGCTGTGGCGTGAACACGGGTGTACATATGCTTGGAGTTGACATTGGTTTCCAGAGGCCGGTGGCAGTTCATGAGGCCAATGGGAGACGTGGGTGGCATGGGGGGACGTTGAGCATTGGAGGCTTGGGAAGGAACGTGATTCTCTGTGACCATGGCCAAGCCCAAAAGATGCCGTTCGGAGGTGGTTAGTGTGTCTGAGTTCAGGGTCACAGGCGTTGGGGCCCATGGAGGGCACAGGATGCAGACTCGAGGACTTCATTAACTGTTCCCCGCTGGGGATGTTTGCGCTGTTTGATGTCCGGCCGTCCCATTAATGGTTGCAACGTAATGATTCATGGAGACTGGGGCTGAGACTTAATCTGTCTGGTTTCTTAATCTGTCCCCTCAAAGGTCGGGCCGGCATTCGTGCTGCTCTCTCAGTTGTGATCATTTCAGTCTGGTTTTTGTAACTTTGCTTGCAGCAAAGTGTTGATGGGAGGGAGGCTCCAGTTCTGTGTCTCGTATCCGTTTCCGGGACGGTATTTGTGTTTGTGTTTTTCTGTTTGCGGGGTGTCTCTTGTGCAGAGCCCAGAGTGCCTTTATTTTATTTATTTATTTTTTTTAAAGATTTTATTTATTTGACAGAGAGAGATCACAAGTAGGCAGAGAGGCAGGCAGAGAGAGAGAGAGGAGGAAGCAGGCTCCTGCTGAGCAGAGAGCCCGATGCGGGACTTGATCCCAGGACCCTGAGATCATGACCTGAGCTGAAGGCAGCGGCTTAACCCACTGAGCCACCCAGGCACCCCCAGAGTGCCTTTATTTTCCGCCAGTGAGCCGGAGGTCTGCAGGAATGGCCCGTAGTAAAGATGGTGGGGAAAGGTCGCACGACGTGGGGAGAAGCAGGGCCAGGACACCTGCCCTTGGCCCCAGGCCAAGGCCAGGACAGTGGCGCCGGTTCAGCCAGAGTCGCAGGGGAACACGGTGCTCAGGCACCAGGAGGCTCGAGGAGTGGCTGACTGGTGAGGGTCACGGGGCCGAGAGACCCGGAGAATGCAGTGACCTTTCTGACTTCTCTCCTGCGGTGTGTGTTCCAGTGGCTGCCAGGAGGAAAGCTCAGTTTTGTTTGGTGGTGAAAAGGAGCGTCTGGGCACCGTGTGCTTGTCTAACGCACGGACATGTCCTGGTGACCTTCCCGGCAGAGGTCATGGTAGCTCCTCATCCTCTTCACTGTGTCAGAGCAACGCTGGGCACGTGCTCGGTGCCAGGCAGGGCGTGGGGTCCACAGGGCCGGGGGTGTGGGGTGGACGAGCACGAGCGAGAGCCAGGCCCGAGTGCACTGTACAGGAGCTGCCCTGGGTGGCCCCGGGGTCATGGGAGTGAGGCGTGCCGGAGCCTGCCGGGTCCTGCCAGCCAGGCTTCCTGATGCCCTCGGGCCACGTTGGAATTTGTTCTCTGGGCAGGAGAGACGCTGTCCTCTGGGGGGTGGACGCGAGCCAGAGGGCAGGGGTGAGCCGGGGAGAACCAGCTGTGGCGCTGGCCTCTTCTCGCCTCGGAGGTGGAAATCTTCCTGCTGCTTTCGTCCTTGGAAGTGCAGCGAACCTTTCACGGTGGTCAGACTGCGACACTTGGGCCTCATTCAGAGACGCTTGGAGTCACGGAGGGAAGTGACACTGGAGGCGATTTCTGTTCCTTTCAAAGATGTGCTCTTCTAGAAACAGCAAACTGTTTCATATTAAAGCATCCAAGACCGAGTTAATCAGAGTCTCAGTTAATGGACTAAGCCGTGTTGTTTTTCCCACAGTTTTTTAATCAGGACGAAGTTGGGATGGATATGCTCCTGCGTTCACGGACACTTGGGTGTTCGTGGGAAATCCTGCGGCGTAGTGTCGAGCCCCAGGGAAAGTTGCTGTTCGTCGCCTCCTCTGTAGGCCTCTCTCATTGTGCTTTAAAGGACATCACGTGCTTTTTCTACCCGTTGAATTCATTGTGAGTGGGGCATTAGTCTTTTCCCAGTTTCTGATGTTGCTTCTTCTTTCTAGTCCCACTAAAGGCAGAATGGACTTGTTGCTGTAGGCGCTCGCGGCAAACAAAGGGCGGTCCCTTCACCCTCGTAAAGAAGGAGCTTGGGAAGCAGGCGACAGGAGAACAAAGCAAAACCAAACAAAAGCAAAAATGTGTTTGGTGGGATTTAGCGGTAATTAAGTGCATTAGCTCAATATTGTGGAAACAAACGATCAGAAGGCCGGGGTGGTGCAACCCCTTCATGCGTGGGTTCTTCAGTCATGAGATGTGGAGCACCTCATGTGGGAAAGTCGGGGCGTCCGGCTCGAGCTCCTGGGACTGGAGTTGGCGATTCAGATCTTGTTCTCTGGTGAGAGAACCAGATTTCTGCCGCTTTGCTTGTTGGCGAGGAGCTCGCATGCGGCCCACGGATGGAGAGGCGCCCAGGGGTCCGTATTGTGCGGGACCCTTGCCTTAGGAGGAAGGAAGGACACGTCCAGAAGGAGGTGCGGCATTTCTTCACGGGTGAGCGTTTGTTCTCTGCGTCTGCGCCTCCGTTTAGCTGTGCGTGCGTTTATTTTTGTGGTAGTCCATGCTGTTTAGGTCGTAGAAAATTCTTGACAAGAGTAGCGAGGGTATGAGAAAGTGCGGCCCTCCTTCTCTCTCCGCTGGCAGAGTGACCACGGTGGATGGTCTGCTGGGCATTTTTCCAGGTGTTTCATGGGCCGTTAGAGGCACGAGTGTGTGTGTGTGTGTGTGTGTGTGTGCACGTACATGTGCACATAGACATTGTGCACAGCTAGGTTACATGTGTGTGCACATAGACATTCCGCACAGCTAGGTTCTGAAACAGAAGACAAGCCGTAGGTACGGTGACGTGCGTGTGCACACACACGTCTCGGACACTTTGATTTACCAGTAGACGCTCATCCCCGTGTAGATCAGGTGAGTGTCCGTTAGGGTTCTTGGTTTTTGTTTTATTTTTTTTCCCCAATTCAGTTACTTATTTATAATTCTTTTCTTGGTACATCAGAATGTCTTTATTTTGTAATTTTTACTTACTTCTGAGAGCAAGCGAGCGCCTGTGCCTGCATGTACGCTGGGGGAGGGGCAGAGGGAGAAGCAGGCTCCCGGCGGAGCAGAGAGCCCGATGCGGGGCTCCATCCCAGGACCCCGGGATCATGACTTGCACCGAGGGCAGTCGCTTCACCCACGGAGCCCCCCAGGCGCCCCAGGTTCTTGGTTGTAATCAGAAGCAGTTTCTGGCTGACTTGAGCTGACAGAGCTCGGTGGAACGGACGGAGGCTGGGGAGCTGCAGGAAGCAGGGAAGCAGGAAGCAGGTCGCGCAGCAGCGGTCACTGTGGCAGGAAGAGCGTGGCCGGGATCCCATCACTGCGCTGTGATCGAGACCCCGAAGGAAATGCCAGAGACGTCTCTGCCCTGGTGTCCGTCCCCGCAGATTCAGAGTGGGCGCAGACGTGTGTGTGCGCGGGACGGGTGCGCGTGGCCGCTGGGCTGAACCGAACTCACGCGCCCACCTGTGCGCCCGAGCGGGGGCCAACGAGAGAGGAGTCTGGTCACTGTGGGGAGTGTCTTCCCCGTGGGAACGGCCTCACCGGCTGTGTGTTTGCTCACTGGGTGTCTGTTTGCAGGTTGAGGGAGCAGCTAGCTGTAACCTCTACAGTTAGCGGGTATCAGCCGGGTGCCTGGGCGGCCCCGTCGGTTGTGGGCTCGACCCCGTGTCGCGCTCCTTGCTCGGTGGGGAGTCTGCCTGGGGATTGGCTGCCTCTCTCTCTGTCCTTCCCCAGCTGCATGCTCACAGTCTCTCTCTCTCCCTCTGACATAAATTAATTTTTTTAAAAAAGTAAGCATGTATCAGCACCAGCCTCACACTCTGGGAGAATAACATTTGTGAAGGAAAGAACTGCCCGGCATGCCCCCATGGTTTTTCCCTTTCCGTAAGCCGTTCTTCTTCGGTCACCCGTGTCTGTGACGGAAGTTTTGTGAGGTCATTTCCTGTGGAGGAAAGGGGTCATCCAGGGTTCCCCGTGGCCAGGCGTCCTCTTCTTGCCGTAGTTGGGGTGCTTTGCAACCTGTTACAGGGAATGGCATGTGGACTGTGGGCTTGTTACATTTTGGAGAACCCCTAGTATTTTATTTCACAAATGGTAAAAATTGACGAATGCTTTAGGAGCTGATAAAACTTCCGGGGAGGCTTTTCCATACCCTGGCTTCTGGCTCCCATCATCGCTCACCATCATTGTCCTCCGCCCTCACGTGGCTCGTATCCCGGTGTGCCGTCTGGCACCGGCCATGGCGTCCTGACCTTGGGTGGTATGTCCTGGACAGGAGCGTTCCTGGAAGGTGTTCCTGGGCCCGCACAGCTCGTGATGACACAGCTGTACAGAGTGCGTCGCGACAGCTCTGTTTCCCTTTTGTCCCCTTCCGTGGGGTAGACAGTGGAGGAAGTGGACTTAACTGCGGACTGCTGTCATTTTCAATGGCTTTTGCAAATTTTTATAGTCAAGGGAACTTGTAAACACTTTGTTCCTAAGACCTTGGAAGAGGCGAGAGCAAGACGGGCTGGGACTTCCTTAGTGCAACGTCCGTTCCCCTCTGTTCTCAGGGGTGCCTGCCACATGGAGAAGGAAAGGCGCTCCCCCATAAAGGAATGGGGGTTCGAGTAGGAAGCGGGACAGACGAGGGGCGGTTAAAAGCTCATCAGTGTTCGCTGTGCCGGACTGTAGGGGATGTGCTGGAATCGGAATGGGGTTGCACGCGACTCTGTGTCTCGGTGTTTGGAGGAGTCCAGGGTCGCAGGGACGTCGTAAGTGGGATCTCCCCCCAGAACTCTGGTGTCCTCAGCAGCTGTCACTCACCCTGTGCCGTGACGGCTGCGCTGTGTAGTCCCAAAAGGAGTGCGGTGCCTGCCCTCGGCCTGTCTCCCAGGTCCTGGTCGCCCATCCGTGTTTGTGTTTTGCAGTTCTCACGGCTGCATCTCACCCGCTCTGCACGCGGCCTTGTGCGATGGGCGCGACAGGTTTTGTTTTCCTGCCATCTGAGGGGCAGGATAGGAGTGCGGTTGGGGAGTCATGACGTTAGCAGCCCTGGTGACACGGGGACCCGAGTCTGTATCTGACGGTTCTGGTCGAAGGTGCCCGTGGGTCGCCCCCAGTGCCTCCCTGGGCTTGCCTTGCTGACGCTCCTGGGTGCTCGTGGGAGTGTGTGCGGCTGTCGTGGGGGTGGGGGAGGGGCAGGAAGTGAGCAGGCTGGCTGGAAGGGGGTTCTGGGATCCGGGCGCAGTGGCCCTCTGCCTTACCATCTCGGCCGCATGGAAGCCCCCCAGAGTGTCTCCCTTCTGCGGGCGGCAGCTGTGCTGGGTGCCTGTGGCCGCGTCTTCCTGGTTTGGAGTAAGAGCTCGGGCTTGGCTCCTCTGTCTTCCCACTCCTCCTGCTTTTCTCCGACCTACCTGCTTGCACCGAGTCAGACTTCTCTGTTGATGGAGAGCAAACCCTTGGAGGCCAGGAGGGAGGAGGGGGACCCGAGGTGTGCACACGTGCCGCCCGCCTCTGGGCCTTGCCTCTGCCATGTTGCTCCGGAGCCCTAGCGACTCTCCCGGGGTGTCCGTGCTTACGAAGGGCAAGTTTCTGTTTTGTTGTTTTACTTTTTTTTTTTTCCCCTTAAATGTGAATTCAGTTAGGCAACACGTGGTACCTTAGCCTCAGACCCAGTGCTCAGTGATCTGTCACTTGTATGTAACAGGCAGGGCTCATCCCGTCACGTGCCCTCCTTCATGCCCGTCGGCCCTGTGACCCCACCCCCTCCTGCACCCTTCCGTTTCTTTCCTCCCGTTCAGGGTCTCTCGCGGTTTGTCTCCCTCTCTGAGGACTTGGCATTCAGTCTTCCCTCCCCTCCCCTGAGGTCCTCTGTGCGGTACGTTCCCGTATGAGTGCGACCATGTGGTAAGTTTCTCTCTCTGACTTCTTTGACTTAAGCATCGTATTCTCCAGCCCTTTCCGCGTTGATGTAAGTGGTAAATATTCATCCTTTCTGATGGCTGAGCGATACTCCGTTCTACATACGGACCACATCTTCTTTACCCGTTAACCTGCTGAAGGGCATCTCGGCTCCTTCCACAGTGCAGCTGTTGTCGACATTGCTGCTACGAACGCGGGTGCATATGGCCTTCTTTTCCCTGCTTCTGTATCCTTGGGGTAAATACCCAAGAGTGCAATCGCTGGGTCATAGGGTAGCTCTTGTTTTTAGCGTCTCGAGGAACCTCCATACTCTTTTCCAGAGTGGCTGCACCAGCTTGCATTCCCCACCAACAGCGGAGGAGGGTTCCCCTTTCTCCACATCCTCGCCTACATTTGTTGTTTCCTGACTTGTTAATTTTAGCCACTCTGACTGGTGTGAGGTGGTTTTGATCAAAACTGCTTTTGATTTGTACTTCCCTGATGCCGAGGGATGTGGAGCACTTTTTCATGTGTCTGTTGGCCATCTGGATGTCTTCTTTGGAGAAATGTCTGTTCATGTCCTCTGGCCATTTCTTGACTGGACTATTTGTATTTTGGCTGTTGAGTTTGGTAAGTTCTTCCTAGGTCCTGGATACCAGCTCTTTGTCTATACTATCATTTGCAAATAATTTCTGTCATTCCATGTGTTGCCGTTTAGTTTTGTTGACGGTTTCCTTGGCTGTGCAGAAGCTTTTGATCTTGAAGTCTAAAGGGCGAATATTTCTGAATGACCTATTTGACGGAACTTACCTGAGGCTGAGGCCTTCCAGGTGCCAGGTGTAGTATGTAGCAGTGGGGAGACAGGAGTCCCACAGAGACGTAACATTCCAGTATTGCTCAGACTGATGGCCTCATGGTCTCCTCTGTTACAGCCGAGGAACGGCTTTTGATCTCCTAACATCAAGCTAAAAGGTCCTTGAAGTGCTCGCTCATTTAACCAAGTACTTGGGGGGTCATCCAGCCCCTTGAAGGCGAAGCCTGAGAAGGGAAATCTAGTTGAGCGAAACGTAGGGTTGCACGAACAGCACAAGTGCCCCATAAGGGTGAAGACGGCGGGAGGGAAGCCACGGGAGTGCACAGCCTCGGAATGAGCTCTCCCTACCCCCACGGGAGCTCTCGTGGAAACTTTGTGGTTCATGCAATGGAAAATGGCATTTTCAGTAAGCCCGAGGCTTGCAGGGTGCGGGGGTGGGTGAGTGGGCTGGGTAGCGTTCAGTACAAAAGTCTTGTCTTCTGTCCGGGCTGTGGGTCTCGCACAACTCCGAGGTGTTAAGTGGGGTTTCCCTTGAGGAAATGCTCTCCTCAGGAGGGAAATAGCAGGTAGTCACTCTTCACGTGGCCTCCAGGACATCCCAGCGGTGAAGGCTTTGCTAAGGAGCAAGTCACTGACCTTGACTGCGAATAGCTAGAGACAGAAAGTTTCTCTGCAGACTTCACTGGGGTTTAAAAGGCATAATGAAAAGACCTCCGCAGACCTCATGTGACCAGTTGGCGTATGCTCGCGCGCGTGGGTGCAGAGCAAGGACTGTCGTAAGGGAGCAACACTAACGTGGATTCATATCCGTACAGACTAACGAATAAAAAATAAGGCACAAAGCTTACGTGCAAGTGGTGTCATTCCTGCGAAAAATGCCACACCTTTCTCATGCTTGAAGGTATCCGTTGTCCCCTGGCCTACGTTTCTTAGCTGAAACAACACAGAGACTGCGTTTTGGGTTCAGAAAGACCCCTTTCCTCCCAGATGTCCAAGTGTATATTTCCCTCACGTCCTCTGTGGCCTTGTGGCTGCCCGGGCGGCCTCCCGTCTTCTCTCCAGGCCCAGACCTGGGCCGGCAGGTCGGCGGCCAGGAGGAGAGGGCCGCCTCTGCTCCCCCACTCAGGGGTCTCCAGTAGCAGCCCTCCAGCCAGACGCTGCCCGCTGCCCGAGTTTATACACCCTTCACACTGAGAATGCTTTGGGCAATTTTAAATGGTTGGGAGAGAAACATCAAAAAATGAATGTTTCCTGACACGGGGAAATACGAAGTCCTGTTCTTAAGGTGTCGGATGTTGTCCGTGAAAGCTGGGGAGGGAGTTTTTTCTCGTCACGTCATCTCTGCACACGGAACAGGTGTGATGCCTTTTGGCCTTGTGGCCTTGTGTCTAGCTTTTTCCAGAAATAGTCCGCCAGCGCCAGCTCCGTAGAATGAGACCTTCCAAACAGATGTCCGCGATCGGGCGTCCCAAGCTCATATAAAAGACACTCAAATTCTTACGTTGTGTGAGTCCATATGAGGGGCGTTGTTCGCTCCCTCGTGTACTGCACAGGCCCCCCTGGACATAGCTCTCTTGTGCCTTGGGCTCGCTGTGCAGAATTCTTGGGGTTCCTTCCGCTGCCTGTAGTCTGTGAGCATGTGTGCGGGGGTCCGGCAGGACTCGGGCACCTCACGGTCTAGACTTTGTAATGTGCAACAGCTAGTTCGCTTTGGGATTTTGGAGAAAAAGAGCACTGCGTTGGCTCCCCTCTGCTCGGGTCCTAGGAGCAGCGTGAAAGATGCTTTCATTTTTCTCAGAGCTTCCAGGCGTGGGAGAACGCCCCGGAAGATGGCAGAAACCGATCCAGCAGAGCTCCGAGAAGGCAGGGCAAAGGGGACGGACGTGGCGCGTTCTGTCACTGTGCCCGGTCTAGGCTCGCGCTCTCAGGAATCACTCAGAGCCCCCTTCGCTTCTGGTCACAGTCGCTTTCACACGGGGCTGGGGTCCTAGCGACCGATGGTCCTCTCGGATTCGGCCCCAGGGTGCCGTGCCCTCGTCCTCGGAGGGAGAAAGAGTTGGTTAGACGACAGCCTGAAAATCCTCTTTGGAGTCACCGTGCAAAGGAGAAAATGAGAGCTTTGATGTCGACTCTGTTTCCAGCAATCCGTTTGATTCTTGGTCCACAAGCCGAAGGAAAATAAACAGTAATTTACAGGCAGTATTTATGTAAGCTAGAAAAATGTCGGTCCGCTGGGAAGATGGGATCTGGGTTAATGCAAGACCACCTCCCGAGCTTTTTCTCCCTGATTGCGGGCTGCGGTGTAAAGCTAATGAAAGGAAGCAATTTCGGGTTTTGTTAGGCTCTTCAGAAATCATCGTGGTAAAATACAGACATTTTTATTTTTTTTGCGCGGAAAAACATTTTTTTCATAAGAGCTTGTAGTTGAGTTGTTTTAATGGAATGTAGGTCAGAAAAGTGTAATGCAGAATTTATTGCCTTTTTAAGACCTCTCAAAGAAGATAATTCTGGTTGTAATTCACAGTAATCTGGGCCAGCAGATTGTTCTCGTGTCAGGGACTGTGTATGCCTTAAATAGTGTCAGACCACACTCCGTCTGGGGACTTGGGGTAGCTCAGCGCTGCAGTCCTCAGCTGAGCCGTTGTGTTCTCCGGGGGACATCTGGCCGTGTCTGGAGACACTTTTGGTTGCCGCAGCTGGAGAGTGGGGGGAAATGTTCCTGGCATCTCATGGGGAGAGACCCGGGGATGTTGCTGGGGGTCCTGGAGTACACACGACAGCCCCCCCCACCCCAAAGAATGACCTGGCCCCAAATGCAAATAGTGCCAAGGATTAAACACCCTGGACTGGAGGGTGTCTTTGAGCCTTATTTCCCAAGTTTTGAAATGTAAAATATGTATGTAGACACACAGAAGCATACACACATGTGCGTGTGCACACCGTTCGCTCTGCACACGTGATGTGTGCCATGGGACGGCGTGTCCCCTGGTGCCCATCCTTACCCAGGGTGTTGTAATTTGGGGGCACTTCTGCGTATACCATGTTGATGATGTTGGTGACAGTGATATTGGGACCACAGGGCTTCTGTTCTGCCCAAGGGTCCAAAGTAGAGTGGATTTCATATTTTCAAAATGTAGTTGATAATGTTGTGATTTTTAGTTCTTTTTTTTTTTTTAAGGACTTAGCAGGAGCACGAGTGGGAGGAGGGGCAGAGGGAAAGCAGGCTCCCTGCTGAGCAGGGAGCCCGACGTGGGGCTTCATCGTGGGGTTGGATCCCAGGACTATGACCTGAGCCGAAGGCAAATGCTTAACCGACTGAGCCACCCAGGCGCCCTAGAATGGCGTATTTAAACACAACTTTATTCTGTGCATATAAATCAGTTATGTTTTAAGGTTTCCCTGTATGGAAGCAGGTTTTCCTGCTATGGAAGCAGTGATGGATAAAGAAATAGAGACTGCTCTGCAAACATAGAGCGCCCATTAGTGTGGGGGAAGAAACGTATCGGCACGTGGCAGTTTTGGGAGCACTTGTGTTTCCAGGGTGTGTGTGGAGAGGATCTCCCTGTGTTGAGCTTTGGGTAGGGCGGTCAAGAAAAAGAGGATACTGGGTTCCTGGTGCAGCTGCTTCCCCAGCCCATGAGCCTGGCGCTCAGCAGCTGCCGGAGGGAGAGCATAGTCTCCCTCCCTTGAGAACCTCTGATCTGGTCAGAGGGACTGGCGCGTACCAGTGGCCCCCATTGCCGGGGCAGAGCTGCGAGGCAGGGGCGGTCGTCCCGGGGTGCCTGGTGAGGACCTGCTGGGCGTGTGGGTGCCAGGCCCTTAGAGGAGGCGGAGGAGGTGAGGCGGGCGGCATCCAGGAGGAGCTGCGGCCCTGCACGGGCGGGACCATGTCCTGCGTTGCATGGCCCCGCTTGCCCACAAGTCCTCCGGCGGGCCTCCGTGGGGCCCTAGATCTTGTGGCTGCATTTCTTCTGGCTTTGAGATCATACATTTCTAGTTTGGTGTTTCAGGGAGAAGTGGGTGGAGGTGTTTGCGGACTGAGCCAACGCTGTAGGCCTTGGGGAAGACGGCCTTTCTGGGCGGCAGAAGAGAGCGTGGTCTGGAATTCAGGTCCCAGCCTCCCGGCCATGCATCTCCATGCTCTTGGGGAAATCATCCGGCCTCAGGCCATTTATCTGTGATTTGGGGCAGTTGTGCATGTGGGGCCTCAGTTGAATAAGATGTCAGCATATGTGTGCCTTCTGAGGTCAAGCTCACCCAAGTGGAGCTGGCCAGACTGGCACCCGCCTCTGCTTCTTGGTATCAGGCCAACTGCATTTATTAAGTGTGCAAGGCAGAGCCCACATGTGCCCACCCCCCGGGACCACAGCTGTCTAGCAAAGAATGGCTGTGACCACTGGTCAGAGTCCTAAAAGCAGCACTCCCGTCTCCAGCCCCTGTTCTGGGTGCTCTGCCTTTTCTTTTCTTTTCTTCTTTCTTTCTTTCTCTTTCTTTCTTTCAGATTTTATTTATTTATTTGACAGACAGAGATGACAAGTAGTCAGACAGGCAGGCGGGGGGGGGGGGATCATGCTCTCCGCTTAGCACGGAGCCCAATGTGGGACTCGATCTCAGGACCCTGGGATCATGACCTGAGCCGAAGGCAGAGGCCTTAACCCACTGAGACACCCAGGCGCCCCGCTCTTCCCATTTCTGAAGATGGCCGTGGAGACAGAGCACTGGTCCTTGAAAGGTAGTCCCCGTCCTAGTCCTGGAACCTGGGAGTATGTCTCCAGGGTCTTGAGACGGGACGACCATCCCGTGAGGCCATAGTCCTCCCACAGGTGCTTCTCAGACGGGAGCAGCGGGAATGTCAGAAGCAGAGAGAAGTGTGGCCCACGAAGCCACGGGCTGCAGGATGGGCTTCCACGGGCTGCGGGATGCTGGCGCCCTCTAGAAGCTGGACACGGTGAGGATTTGGATTCTGCTGTGCGGCCTCCAGAAGGAACCCGCTAACCCGCTTTAGGCATCTTGCCTCCAGAACCCAGAGAACAAGTCTGTGTTGCTCCAAGCTAGTAGGTTTGTGTGGGTTTGTTAACCAGAGCCGCACGAAGCTCGTACCCTGCTGAGTGTGCCGGGATTACAGGCTGGAGTAGAATTCACTGGGACCAGGGACCCAAGAAGGGGCAGCAGGTCGGGGTCTAGGACTTCCGCGGGCTCCTTGACGGCCGCTTCTTCCTCTTTAAGTGAGAAACGCAGCCTGGCCGCGAGAGGGCTCGGCCGTGTATTGGCCTTCCCATTGGTCCCGTCGGTGGGCGTGCGCTGCCGGGACTGACCAGGGTGGAACAGGTTCTTTGGAAGAGCGTGTGGAGACAGTGGCTGTACACAAGGCTGACGTTACCTTGCTCGTTCAGCCTGAAGTCGAAGAAACGGAAGGGGGTGAGTGACAGACGTCTTTGTGGCACCGCTGGACTTCCATTGGCCTGGGAAGTTCTGCAGCGGTCTCGTGAGCTATTGGGCAGTTGTTAAAATACATCTTACTGTCATTCTTGAAGTTTTTGTCGTGTGTCACAACAGAAAGTTGAATTTCTTAATTTGCTTCCACTGAATTTAAGATTCACTTAAACTAGCGCTTCACGTGTTTGTGTTCTCGACTCCTAATAAGCAGATATTGTAGTGAGTTTCATCTTCCGGATTCTGTTGAGACTATGACGAGAAGCGTTTTCTGTGTTGTGGTTTTCATCACAAAACAGGTGAAAATCACATGTCTAAAGGTGACTTGATTCAGTAAATTTTATTGTTCGGGTTTAATTTGAATTAGAAAGCCCTTCTATATGCCTCTTACCCAGGTAAATTATGCAATTATGTTTTTGACATTAGCGGAAATGCACTATTTAAAATCCTCAGTATGACAGCAAGTGCAGTTTCTATTTTTTTAGACACTGGAACTTGTCTCTAGTTTTTTGGTCATATTGTAGCAATACGTTTTATTTAGTATTAGTACTCACCTACAGAGGTAATCTTTGCTTCAAGGATCTCAGAGTTCTTTTACAGAAACAGTTTTACTGAGAAATAATTTACTACAAATTTATTACAAACTACAAAGTTCATGTGCTGTGTAGAATTCAGTGATTTTTAGTAAATTCAGAGTTGTGCAGATATTATCTCAGTGTAGTTTTAGAACATTTGCCAGCCCCAAAAGACACCCTGTGCCCAAGGACTGTGCTCCCCTCCTTGCCAGGCCCTAGAACCATTAATCTTTGTGTCTCTGCGAATTTGCCTATTCTGGACATTTCAAATAAATGGAATCGTGCAGTGCGGATCCGTGTCTGTTGTGTCTGATCTTTCATTTAGTTTAGCGCTTCCAGGGTTTATTCATGTTGTAGCATGAGTCCGTATTTCCCTCTTCTTTATTGTTGAACAATGCTCTTGTTGCAAGTAGACTGTATTTTGCGTATCCACTCATCATTTGATGGGCATGTGTGTTGCTTCCACTCTTTGGCCATTATGAATAAGCTGCCATGAAAGTTTGTTCACAGGTTTTTGGATGAACCTTTGTTTTCATTTGAGTGGAATTGCTTGACTATATGAATTCTATGTTGAGCTTTTTTTGTTTCTAAAGATTCTATTTATTTATTTAACAGTCAGAGATCACAAGTAGGCAGAGAGGCAGGTGGAGAGAGAGAGAGAGGGAAGCAGGCTTCCTGCTGAGCAGAGAACCCGATGCGGGCCTCTATCCCAGGACCCTGAGATCATGACCTGAGCCGAAGGCAGAGGCTTTAACCCACTGAGCCACCCAGGTGCCCCTGTGTTTAACTTTCTGAGGAACTGCCAGACTGTTTTCCAGAAGGGGCTGCTACAGTTTGCAATCCCAGCTCTGCTCTGCGAGCATTCCAGTTTCTCTGTATTCTCACCAAGGCTTACCATTTCTCAAAGAAAATTTTGAGCTGCTGTTAGAACGCTTATAGTGTCATCTGTTGGGTTATTAGGAAATTAGGGATTTTCATTACCTGCTTCACCACAGGCTTCTTAAAGGAAGGAACTGGGCCGGTCCTCTGCATCAGTGCTTTGTGGCGAGCCTCTCCTAAAGGTCGGTCTCGTGGCTGAGACAATAAAGTCATTAACGCATGGTTCCCCACAGAGAAAGGAATCCGTGGGGCACCACGTGTCCAAGGGCCCTTGGGGCCAGGGCTTGGGCCCAGAAGATGAATGGGGACCGTTGAGTGCTAGTTCTGTGCCGTTTGTCCCACGAGATAAATTCCCAGCCCGAGGGAAGCACTTTTCTCGGGGCTATTAGCCTTCACTCTGTACTTCTGAATGTGCTCCTGGAAGACGTGCTTGCATTTTTCAGGGATGGGCTGAAGTTTCAAGCATTTGGAGTGAAAGCAGGTTTTGACACAGAAGCTCTAATGGGGGGGGGGGGGGGGTCAATGGGGGGCACGGGGGGGGGGGGGGGGGGGGGGGGGGGGGGGGTTCAATGAGTGACACTGTGGTGAGCTCGACAGCCTCTGGTGGGAGGCGCCCCAGAGACCACACTTGGTTGTCATGTCAACACTGAGACCTAGAACTCTCTCTCTTTCTCTCTTTTCTTTTTTTTTAAGATTTGATTTATTTGAGAGCAAGAGAGCATTTTATTGATTTATTTGAGAGCGGAGGGGCAGAGGGAGAGGGAGAAGCAGACTCCTTGCTGAGCCCGGAGCTGGATGAACTGCTCCATCCCAGGACCCCGAGATCATGACCTGAGCTGAGCCCCCAGGTGTCCCTAGAGCTATCTCTTGCAGTGATTACAAGGTATACAGTCGATTTTCTAATACAGAGTGCTAAATGGTGTGAGTATAGTACAGTGGGGTCTCGGCGGCAGGAAGAAGGGTTGTATGAGTTTCCTATTGCTGCTGTAACAAGTGACAAACTTTGTGGCTTCAAACAACACAAATGTAGTTTCCTACGGTTCTGGAGGTCGCGAGTCCAAAATGGGTTTCACTGGACTGAAATGGAAGTGCCTGCAGGGCCACGTGGTTTTCTGGAGCTTCTAGGGGAAAGTTTTTGTTTTTTGTTCTTGTTTGTTTTAAATTGCCTTTTCTAGCTTCCAGAGGTCGCCTCCGGTCCTTGGCTCAGGACTCCTTCGTTCGTTTTCAGAGCCAACAACAGTGGAGGTTTTGTCACATTCCATCACTCTGATGGTTGTTTTGCAACCCTCTTCCCCATTTCTTTTTTTATTTTTTTTTTAAGATTTTATTTATTTATTTGACAGAGATCACAAGTAGGCAGAAGCAGGCAGAGGAAGGGGAAGCAGGCTCCCCGCTGAGCAGAGAGCCCGATGTGGGGCTCATCCCAGGACCCTGAGATCATGACCTGAGCTGAAGGCAGAGGCTTAACCCACTGAGCCACCCACGTGCCCCCTCTTCCCCATATCAGGGAGTACCCTGACTGCATTGGGTGCAGTGCGCTTGTATAAAACAGGGTACAGTCTTTTTTTTTTTTTTTTAAGGTGAGACTGGCCACCTGAATTCATCAGCAACCTTGATTCCCAGATGTCATGTAATCTGACGTGCTCACGGTTCTAGAGGTGAGGACATGCGCAGCCTGGGTGGCAGGGGCGTTACTCTGCTTACCGTAGGTGGGGTCTGCTTCCAGTGTGGTGACAACTGACCCTCCACCGTGCTGTTTGCCCTGGCCCCTGCTTTTGTAGCTATGGAGAAACCAGCCCTTTTGGCAGGCGGTATAAGGAGCTTGGGTTTCTTTTCTGAGTCAGTGTAGTCACCCGTGACGTCTTTTTGAGGAATGAGATACATCAGACCTCCTTTAGGAAGATTCATGGGGTTTTGTGGATTTGCAGGAGGAGAGGTCAGGAGGAGGGGAGTTGTGTGCAATCATTCAGGCTATCAAGTAGGAGAGCGCAGTGACCGTGGAGAGATGCCGTGTTAGAGACTCCACTGGGTCGGTTAGATGACTTGGCGTCTGATGGATGGGATTTGGGGAGGGGGATGGCAGAGAGAAAGGAGTGAGTCTGCCGTGGGAGCAGCAGAGTTTTGGGTCTGGGAGTGAAGGGCAACAGAGGGTGGGTTACAGACATAGTAGCCTGAGGCTGGGAAGAAAGTGACCATTGCATTGGAAATGGTGACCTTCAGATGCAAGACAGAGACCCAACAGGAGATAGAACGTAGGCAGAAGAAATACTGCCTTGAAATAGAGCTTTAGGGATGCCTGGGTGGCTCAGTTGGTTAAGCAGCTGCCTTCAGCTCAGGTCATGATCTCAGCGTCCTGGGATCGAGTTCCACATCGGGCTCCTTGCTTGGCAGGGAGCCTGCTTCTCCCTCTGCCTCTGCCCGTCACTCTGTCTGCCTGTGCTCGCTCTCGCTCCTCTCTCTTTGACAAATAAATAAAATCTTTAAAAAAAAAAAGAAAGAAAGAAAGAAAAGAAATAGAGCTTTAGAATTACCTGCAAAAAGTCTTAAAAAAAAAAAAAAGTTGGTGGGGGACGCCTTGCTGGCTCAGTTGGTTAAGTGTCTGCCTTTATCTCGGGTCATGATCTCAGGGTCCTGGGGTCAAGTCCCACATTGGGCTCCCTGCTCTGCCCCGAGTATGCTTCTCTGTCTCCCCCTCCCTACCATTTGCACATGTGCAGTCTGTCTCTCTTAAATAAATAAAACCTTAAGAAAAAAAATAGAATTCCCTGCGGAGAGGGCTGCCATCTTGGATGGTATCACAAGGGAGCAAAGCTAGAAGAAAAAGATTCGAGAACAGAGCGCGGGGAAGTGCTTCTGTTGAGTGGATGAGATGATGAGGAACCAAAGGAGCAGTCTGGGAAAGAGTAGTCGTGAAAGAGAAGGAGGTGGATTCCGTCAAACCCATTTATTGCGTGACTACAACTTGCAGGTCCCGAAGATCTAAAGACACGTGCAGTTCCTGCCCTCATAGAGGTCATGGTCTGTCTTGATTGCTCTGACCCCTCCCGCCTGGATGTGTGGCCATGACGTCAGCCAGTGAGGGAGGAGGCGCACTGCCGAACGTTCCTGGGGAGTGGGACAGAAGAAGTGTGGTCTTTATGTTGTGGACTTGGTCGATGTTGTTATTTCAAGATAGCGGAGGGAGGACGCTTCCTTTGGTCATTCGTGTGGTTCTGACCGAGGGCCCTTCCCGCCCTCTTGGCCATGTTAGAACCTCCAGATTTAATAAGTCTCTGTTTCTTTAGACAACTGGGACTTTGGCATTCCTGGTTTGTCGTTCTGGAGCCTCAGCCATCGTCAGTGCTGACTTGTCTCTGAGATCTAGGGTCGTCCCATAAGGTCCACATTGGGACGCTTGTGAGAGCGCAAGGCAGCACTGTTCGCAGTTAACCTTGAAACTACAGGGTCAACTGGCATCGTCTGGAGCACAAAGACAGGCGACTAAAGTCACTTTGCTGTCCTAAAGTAAGTCCCATTTAATTTCCTGAAATTGTCAACTTAAATTTGTGAGAACGTTTTAATGCCTGGTGCTTTGTACTTGTTTCCCGGGTCACGCGGAAGTGTGTTCGTATACGCTCGCTCCGGGCGTTCGTTAGGGCTGGGGTCGGTCGTGCCATGCGTGCTGCTGGCCTGCGGGTGCGTGGACCCCATGGCGAGGGCTGGAAGCGCAGATCACCGGAAGGGCGTCGTGGAACTTACTGCCCTTACGTGGCCTTGCCATGTGGTATCTCTTCCTTAAACGTGAGGGAATGAGAGTGCAGCTTTGTCTTTCTACGTGGGTGGCCCGCAGTTTCCTGACACTTAAGAAATGGTTCTCCGTATTTATGGAGGCACTGCTTAAAATAGCAAGGAGTTGAATGCAGTGGTGACAAAAGTTTATTTAGCCCTGAGAGTGAGTTACTAGGCAACTGTTAAAAAGGATATTATACAAATGGTATATTTATTGGCACCGAAGTGTGTTTACAAGATACTGCAGCGTGTTGCCGTGACCCCAGGAGACCCGCAGCCCGGCTGGGACTCTGAGCGCATCGGAGAGTTCTCCTTGGAGTCCCGCGGGCAGGGGGGAGATGTGCACACTGCCGCTGTGTTGTTTATCTGCGCATCGATTTGTTTATCCGCACATTCATTGGTTTACCTGTGCTGCAGGGTTGTGTGGTCACCTCATGTTAAGAATTCCTGTAAGAAGCGGCCCCATGAAATGTGTCCATTTACTGAGAATGGAGAGTTTCCCCTCTGGGGCCTGTGGGAGAAGTGGTGTACGTGTGTCCCCTCCACAAGCTGTGTTGTTAACGAGCTGCTTCACTCTCTGGATGTGAACATCTACCCCTGTTTGCTTCTCTAACTAGATGGCTAGGAAACTCAGCATCCCAAGTTCGGTTCCCTTGCAGCTAAACGTTGTGTCCACTTCTGGGCTTTGCCTGTGATCCTCAGTTCCCAGCTCATCACCTTCCGTTTGTGTCCCGCACTGTGGATCGTGTGTGTGTGTGTGTGTGTGTGTGTGTGTGTGTGTGTCTGGAATCCTCATCCAAGTCCCTTTTCCTGTATCCCGGTGGAGGACGGCAGCGTCTCTGAGTCCACGAGCGCATTGTGGTTTCTTGCAGGTTGTTGGCTCACAGCAGCTTTCCAATTCTCGTGTGTTCGCGGCATCTTATTTTAATCTGGCTGCTTCCTGCTGAAGTACATCAGGACAGAGTGTATTTCTAAATTTAGCATGGTTGGAGACTCGGGCAAAAGCAGCTGGTGCGCAGACCCTAGGTGAAGCTCTCTGGGTCTTTCTACCCTGAAAATTAAAGTTCTGTCGTATCAGTTTATGAAAGAAAGATAAAACAGTTAGCAACGCTCTGGACTCATTTGATTTTTCTGGGGGAAAATAAAAAGCCCACGCCGTTGTACAAAATACCTTCTTTGGCTTACAGGTCCATCGAATGGAGCAGAAATTGTTGTTCTGTCTCGGGCAGTGTGGCGGAGCAGTTCCCCGAACGCTCTGTTGGAAGTGGGACCTTGGAGCCCTGCATAGGCTCCCAATTTGTTGAAAAGCAGGAAGCGAAAATGAGGTTACAGAAGTCAGAGTTCCTAAATGTCTCCCACTAAACACGTGTAAGGAATTAGTGCAGGGGGGCGCCTGGGTGGCTCCATCGGTTAAGCTTCTGACCCTGATTTCTGCTCGGGTCTTGATCTCAGGGTCATGAGATCGAGTCCTGCCTGTGCATGCCCCCTCTCTCTCACAAAGAAATAAGTCTTAAAAAAAATTAGTGCAGAAAGAAGAGCTGTTTCCTGATTTACGGGGAGAGATTGGGCACGACGTCTTGGGATCACTTCCGAGCCTCAGCTGCTCTCCGTCACTAACCGCAGATACTGACGGCGTTGGCAGCCGGGGCTGGGCTGGGTATTCCTTGTGAAGGCTCAGAGGTCAAGGTCCAGGAGCGCACAAGTCCCTAGTGACAAAGCTCTGAGGTGATCGCCTCACAGACGGACTGCAGGGACAAAAGCAGTTTTGGGCAACATTTACCCGGTGTCCACTGTGCCAGGGAGCGTTCTCTGCTCTGCCCACGAATGAATGGTGGCGTGTCCTCCTCGCGTCGTCGTGAGGCTTCTGTTAGTTACCCCACTGCCCGGAGGAGGACCCGGAGGCCTGAGCATCGTGGGCCCGGGTCACACACCTGGCTGGCAGGGGGCCGCCCTTCTCGCAGAGCCCTCTGGCCCCAGAGTCCGTGCAGTTGGTGCCGTGGCTCCGTGTTCACTGTGGAACCAAGCAGTGTGCTTGACGGAAGTGCTTCTGGTGGCCCAGCGTGGGATCCAAGGGGAGCTTGCGGAGAGGGGGCTGTGGGCGGGTGACACAGAGATGGTAACAACGGGTTTTGGACATGTGGGTCCTTTGAAAGGGTGCAAGGGAATGCGAACGGTTGTGCATAACCTGGGCAGAAGTTGGGGTGGGGTGTTGTTTGTTTTTTTTTTAAGATTTTATTTACTTATTTGATAGAGATCAGAAGTAGGCAGAGAGGCAGGCAGCGAGAGAGAGAGAGAGAGAGAGAGAGAGAGAGAGAAGCAGGCTCCCTGCTGAGCAGAGAGTCTGATGCGGGGCTTGATCCCAGGACCCTGAGACTACGATCTGAGCCAATCCCAGACCCTGGGATCATGACCTGAGACGAAGGCAGAAGCTTTAACCCACTGAGCCACACAGGCGCCCCTGGGGTGTTCTTTTTGAGGTGCTTGTAGTAGGTGCTGACCTGGGCCTTGGAGGATGTGTAGCAGCACCCCTAGTCTCTCCTGCTGCACGGTAGCAACATGGCCTCATGCTCGTGACTTCAGACCCTTGTTGGGGGTAGTGGAGATTACCTTTAAAAAAAAAAAAAAGCAACCTTAAAAAATTTCATTTTTGGGAAAAGCCCAGGGTTTAAAAGTCATTTTGAAGGCGTCTGTTTCCAGATGGGTATGGATTTAGAAAGCTGGATGTTTGCGGGTTTGCCTTTACAGGAGTTCTTCAACTTCTTTCAATACGGGGGAGACTGCGCTGTTTGTGTAAGAGTGTTGGCTGTTTTTAGTCTTAGTTTTTCGTTTGAATTTTTATTTAGGACATCCTCCTGACGGCCTGAACGTGGAGGTGACCCTTGGGGTGTTGTGCTTGGTGAATGGGAAGAGGGGTGTGTGTGTGTGTGTGTGTGTGTGTGTTGCACGTGTGTGTGTCTTAATACTTAGTTCTTCATTGGCTCCTCACTGACATTGGTGTCCCAAGTTTTGAGGTGTTTATGTAAGCAAATAATTGAATTTAATTGTTTTACAAAAGGGATTTGCTTGCAGCACTGTTAACTGAAACCGAAGGCAGTATAATTGACCTTTCCAGGTGAGCGGGGGAGGCCATGTGTTTGGCCAAGGATAGAAACTGAAATGTGAGCCCCAGGACCATATGGTGTTCGGAAACTTTTATCATAATTCCCGTGAATAGACAGTGTGCTTGACAATTACATTTAAAATTATGCTTAATGCTCACGGCACAGGGTGGAGAGGGTGCTCTGGGAGACGAGGAAGAGATTAATTGGGATTCTGTTCCACCTCTCCGTGCACCATGTCATCTGTAAACAAAGAACTGATTACGGTCCTGGGAGGCTTGTCTGCATGCCGTCCGCCGGTGTACCTGTGCGCAGAGACTCCAGGCACTGTTGGCGGACAGTTTGGTGAATAAGAAACACGTTGTCCTGATACTTAAGGTGTCTTCTTTAAATGTGGTCATTTTTCTCACTAAAGATTATTTCCTGCCCTTAAATGAGATTTAATTTATCATTCGAATTTAAATAATAATAAATCTTAAAAAACAAATATTGGACAAAAGACAGCTTATTAAAATTCGCTGTGGGTTTGTCCCCCTCCCCCAATTGATGTTGGATCTGGAGGGATTATATACTTACAGATCCAGTTGGGTCATGTCATCACCTTATCCCACATCAGATTTTCACGTGACAAACCCTAGCTTGGTCTTTCTGTGTGGAGTCTGTTTGGTACATCATCGTGTGAGCCAGGGACCCGTTGTTCCTTCGTTGGGAGTGGCGTACGGTTGGCTCTAGTGGTGTGGGGTGGCGGGGAAGTGACGCCTGTGTCTGACCACACGCATTCAGATGCAGCCGCAGAAGCATTGGTTTTGCTGCTGATGGAAGCCTGGAAGTCTTGTTATTAGCATCATAATAGTTTCAGAAAGAAAGCATGTTGATACAAGGATCTTGTTTGGTGACCGTTTTGCTTTTTTGAGTAGTTCATACTTTCTGTCTGAATTTGTGAAATGTACATATATAATAAAATGTCATGTTTTGCAGCAATGAATGGATATTAATTAATTAAACGACTTAAATGAAGAATAGATGAAGAAAACATGTTTCCCTGTTGATCCTTAAATAAAAAATGATTTCTCCCGAACATTTATTTCCCTATTCCCAAAGTGCTGCTATGTTTCTTTTCTGAGTCGAACAAAAACAAACTTCCTTTTGGTTTTGAGCCTGCCCTTAGTTTGTTTTCAGGGCACGCCTGTTACCTGCCTGCTGTATGGTGGGCCCCGGGCTTTAAAGTACGTGGCTCCCAGGGATTGGGACGAAGCTCTGCACTCATTGGCTTTGGCTTGGGCGCACAGGACTTTTGTAATTTTGTGTTTGTTTTTGCAGTTTTGGTTTTTGCGGTTCTGTTTTCTGTCATGGTCATTGTTCATAGAATGTCTGGATAACGGTTTGTTGTGCTCGTGATGTTTGTCGAATGAGATTTAAATGAGTGCATGGAGACCCAGAGACTGCCCTGGTGCGCCTCTGTAGTGTCCACCCCGTAGAGAACCCCCTGGGCAGGAGTAGAGGGTCTTCAAGTTCTTAGGAGGAAGGAAGCCATAAGGAGTGGAGTCCCAGAACTTCATACTGAAAATAGTAGTGGTGAGGGTTTAGAAATTACTTTCCATTTCTTCTTCTGAACATTTTTTCTCCAGAACATCTTAACATCTTCTCGTCTTGATATATCGTCCTAAGAGTGGTGCTGTAGGCACTTCCTCTCCTTGGCTGTTGCTTTTTTCCCGTTTGTTGTAGTCTTTAGATTTGCATTCATATGGTAACCACTGGCCACACGTGACTGTTTACACTTAAATTAATTAAAATTAAACAGAATTTAAAAGCCAGTTCCTCAGTTGCCCTAGCCAAACATTTCAAGTGCTTAGTAACCACAGTGCAGCTAATGGGTACCTTAGTGGTCAGTGAAGACGTAGTGCAGAGAGTTTTACTATATAGATGAGAGATGGCTATTCCGATTTTTTTTCCTAATAGATATTCTGAGGAAGAAACGCTGGAAAAAAATCTTAAATCTGAAGAAGAGAGGAATTTCCTACCAGGTGACTAGAACGAGATAAAAAGCGCCTGAAAATTATTACGTGAAAGCTTATCATGTCATTTTCGAATATTAGAGATAAAGGCAGTATCTAAGCAGTATCCTGGATTTAAAGGTCATATAAAGAATCTGAAATCAGAATGATACCGGATTTTGTAACGGCAGCATTGGAAGTTGGAAAAGAGACTGACTATAGAGTTCTATACAAATAATTTTTCCTCGGAATTTAAAGTCATTCTTCTACTAGTTGTTAACTAAGAGTAGAGTAAAGATGTTTGTATGTATTCAGGATATCAGTGAAATTTAGCTTTTATATATCAATTCTCAGAAATCTACTAGGGAATGTGTCCCACTGAAATGAGAGAGTTCACCAAGAAAGGGGGAGATTTGGGATCCTAGAAACAAAGAAAATGTACTAAAGATGTTGTGGTTTCAAGGCGGCACGAACTCTTTAACAGGCCTAAGGCTGTCCAGTACAGACCGGAACGGAGGCAAGAAATTTCGGAAGGCCTGGTGTGTGTGTATTTGGGAGATGTAGGAGGGAACGAGGGGGAAACCCATAGAGCTGACAGATTATCTGAGAATTTTGATCATGTGAAAAATTAAAGCAAAGCATTGTGGACACTGCTGGAAGAATTACCAAAGGATGTAAAGACAAAAAAGAGAATTAAGGAAATAAAAACAGATGCAATTAGTAACCCAAGGAAAACAAAAAGGTCGCATAAGAAAGGAATCCTCATCGTACTGTATTGCTTGCTCACCTGTGTCCACTCCACTGTTGGACTGATGTCCGTCAAGGATAGATTTGCTCCGAGACAGTTATATTGTTGGAAAAATGTGGTAGGTTAGCATAGGATTGAGGATGGAACTTAAAAAACCAAAACCCTCACCTCTGTGTGAGAAAATCAACTCAGTGATGCCCAAAGCTGATAGGGCCTGTCGTGAGGTTTTTCAGAAACATGGAAGCCATACTGGGGATCACCGCCAGTAAAACAGACAGTTCTGAGGTTTGAAAATGGTTGCTTGGAAAATAAGAAAAATCTAAAACAAAAAAAAAATGGTGGCTTTGAGAAGTAGAATTGGGGATAGATGGTGTTATAAAAAGCTTGTAAGTAAAAAGAGGAGTCTTTTGCCTCGCCTCATTGTTTGACTTTTTAAAACAATGCACGTGTACTACTTTGATATTTTAGTGGTCGCCCTTGGCAGAACTGATGCTTGGGCCAGGTAATTTTTTGCCTGCGAAGCGCTCTGCTGTGGGCTGCGTCCCCGGCATTGCCAGATGCCAGCAGCATTCTTCCTCCAGTCCTGACAACTAAAAATGTCCCCAGACATCGCCCACTGTCCCCCGGGAGACAGCCGCATTTGAGAACCGCTGATTTAACGGATTTAAAATCTGTTATTGAATGAATCCTTGCCATACATAAAAGTGCCGTTCGGTATTGGTGTGATGCAGGAAACAACGGCTTCATTACACAGAACTTGAAGCTCGCGGCGGATGAAGTGTTCAACATTCTCTGGTGCCTCTTGCCAGTATGTGGCTTAGCCCCTGGCTCTTGGCCCGGGTAATTCAGGGCTCACTAAAAAAAGAAAGGACTCGGGAGGAAATTGCAGCTTCTCTGTTATGCTCAGTGGCTTCTGAAAACATAGTTTGGATTTTTTGCGTTGTTTTCATGATGGTACAACTTGAGTTTCTCTGGGGTGCCAGTGTTAATCATTATGGCAACTTGGGGAAAATATTGCAGCCTTTGGATAGATTTCCGTGGTCGGTTGGCTGTGGGACAGATAGATGCACACACATTCCTGCCCCCCCCCCCCCGCCCCCCGGCATCCTTGTGTAAGTTCTTGGTTCAGTTTTTTGCAAGTGTTTTCCCTTGGAATTGACAAAGGAAGTCGACAGGAAAATGGTTCCTCAGATTTTTTTGATGTGGATGAAACCTCATAAATAATTGAATACCCTCATTTCACAGCTGACGACTCTCTGGTCCGGAGAGAGTTTCTTATAATTAATTGGAAGCAAAGTGAGGCGTGTAAATCTGCCCTTCTTTTTTTCCCCCGTAACTTTTCTTTCTTCTCTTTTGATATAGTAGCGTTAAAAGTAATACTGCGTCATGGAGACGGAAGGGGGTCAGGCAGTGGGTCAGGCGTCTGGCAAGTTTGTCAGCGTTTTCACACAGTTCGGGACTCTGAGAATCGTGTGCCAGGGGCATGAGCCCGTGTAAGCTCGGAGAAGAAGAGAAAGATCGCGACGGCTCAGCTCAGGGGTCCCGGGCTCCCGCTTGGGAGGAACTCTGGGTTGTCTGGTGTTTTGGAGTCACCCCTGCTGGGACTGGGCTGTCTGCAGGGCCAACTCGCCTGGTGGCCTCCTCTTTCCTGTGCCGGATGGGGCCCTGGATGGGGCATCTGTGCTGTCCCCTGCCCAGCGTCCTGGCACTGTGCTGCACCCGTCCCCTCTGCTGACCACACTGAGAGCGTCGCCTGATGTTTTTAGAAACCTCAGTGCCCTCTTGCCTGCCTTTGTTGCCTCTGGAACCACTCAAGCTGCAGCTCCCCTTCTCTGCCTCGTCGCCCGACTTCATGGGCCAGCGGGAATGCTGGCGCCTCTGTGAAGCCTCTCTAGATTTCTTCCGTGTAGTGAGCATGGGCAGAGAAGACAGTATGGTTTCTTGTCATCTTTTTATCTGCTGTCCTCATCTTCTGTATCAGCGGCCGCTATTTGCTCGTCATTCTATGATCTTTGAGAGATGTCTATCCCTGGATGCCAAGGGTCCCAGAACCCCCTGGATTTCCTCCTCCCTCTCGGCACACCCGTGTCTCATCGCCTCGCCTCCCTTCGGCGTTCTGTCCTCGGCTAGCGGTCTTTAGACCAGGCTTCTCCGCAGGGTGCTTGTGCCCTCCAGGGGTTGGCTGGTAACGTCTGGGGTCAGTTTGGGTGATCCAACGAAGGGAACGGATGTGTGGGTCGCTAGGAGCATCTAGTGGGGATCCGTGCGCAGCGCAGCCCGCCTGCAGTGGAGTTACCGGATCCACGGCGATATCCGTGCCCGGGGTGAGAAAGCCGGCTTGGGGCCTTCCCGTTCAGGCGCGGAGCTTTTGAAGATCCTGGTTTGGGGATGACTTCCAGACGTTAACTCTGCAGCCGTGCCCTCTCCCGATGGCTCAGACTGGGGTCCTTCGCGACCTCGTCAGGAGTCCACTGATAGCTAGGATGGGCGTTTCAGAGGGAACACGCGCAAGAGTCTTGCTTTTCTACTGTTCAGTCTGCCTACATCTCAGGAAGTGGCAGCACCTTCCAAACTGTTGCTCAAGGCCTGAAGCTAGAAGTCAGGCTGGGTTCTCCTCTCCCCTCCCCATCACACATGCTCCCCCCCACAGCCCCTCACCCCCACCCCGTAAGTCCAGTAGGTCAGAATGTCCTAGAACCCTGTACACTGCGTTTCATGCCAACACCGTGTGAGTCAGGGGCGGATCCTTCCAGTTTTGTCGATTCCCTGATTCAGATATCTGCTGGCCCGTGGAATGGTTTTTGTTCTAAGCATGACAGGAGTCCCTGAAGGGTTTTTTAAAATAGCAGGACGATCACATTTTTTTTCTCATTAACTCTGGTGCTGGGTGAAGAATAAGGTGTAGTGGGGCCTGTGTAGGATCAACTCCTTTCCGTGGGCTGTGAGGTCCTCTGTGACCCGGGACCAGCTATTACTGACCTTTGGTGCCCAGCCCACTAGCCTTCCTCCCTCCTTCTTCCCAAGGTGAGTCTCACCACAGGACCCTTGCACTTGCTTTGTCTGCATTGTGGCCTCTCGCCCCCATTCTTGCTCCCTCCTCAGAATGCTGCCCCAGGCCCCAAAGGGAGTAAACTCCTCTCCCCGGTCACTCTCTCTTCTCCCACCAGCTGGAGTTGGCAGTAGTTCTGTCATCCAGCGTGACCTCGCTTTGCGTTTGCTTTCTAGTTTATAGTCCCTGCTTTTCCATCACCAGGTTCCCCTGCTTCTCCCTGCCGAGATGGGAACATTCCACAAGGCCAGGCACCGTGTGTCCCTAATACCGGAACCGCAACAAGCATCGTTTGCATTTTCTGCAAGACTGAATGAGCCGTTGTCAGTAGAAACTTGCTGAGTTGGGTTGAATGTAGAAATACCTGTGTTTTCAATTAGCATTTTTTAGGAGGGGTAGGAGAAACTGTGTCTGGTGAGAGCGGACTAGACTTTTCAGTTCTCGACATTCCCTAGTAATAGGATCATAATTGCTTGCGCAATAATAAAACCGACCAGATTTGTGTGCCTTTGCTGGGGAATGAATCTGAGGAGTCCGTGGTGGTGGTTGTGTGACATCTGACATAGGGATCCTTCCGGTTTTGTCGATTCCCTGATTCAGATACCTGCTGGCCCGTGGAATGGTCGATGGTGTACTTCAAGATGTTTCCATGGATGCTTTTGCCTTACTTGGTTATTTTTCATTAACAGGTGACTGAAGACAGAAAACAGGCCTCGAAATAAACCCTCGAAGGAAGAAGGGATTTGCCTACACTTGGCTCTGAGTAAGTGAAATTGTAAAATGGATTTCTTATTATGTAATAAATATGCTGTCAACCTCTTTGTATTTTCTGTACTTAAAAATTCAGTGTTACTGTATTGACTCTAAGTCCTGGAAATGGTGATTTCTCAGGATTTCTTGTAACAGGTAATTTTGCAAGCCAGAAAACGCTGTGTGTCTGCCTGATGTGCTTCTTTCTGTCGAGCTTCTGGAAGGCGCAGAGTTTAGGAAAGCGAAGCGGAGATGGCCGGTGCCACCTGTGTGCTGTGCAGAGAAGCGTCGTTTCTGCTCTTGTTTCCCAGATGCGTTTGAGGCCTTCTCTGTCTTTAGAAGGTGACTCGTTACCAGCAAGGGATTCTGACTCTTGGTCTGCCACGTGCCCCGCTCTTGTTTGTTCTTCTCAGCGCGTGTGCGCGGACTGGCGGGCACCACGTAGCTGCTCGTGGACCCGCCAGGCTCTTTCAGAACCACCTCGTCGGCACGGCCTGTGATGGCGGCCCCTACAACGGTGTTTTCCCTCGTTCTCAGCCGCTCCTGGGCTGTCCCTATTAGAGCAGAAACAGTCCAGAGTCCCGGAAAACAGACCTTCACGGGCCTGGAGCTCTCTCGTGGCTGCTGGGTCGCACCGGGTCTGCAGAGAGGCCGGGCGCCCTCGAATCAAGGACGTCCTTTTCAGAGTACTTGGTATGAAAGATCTTCAGTCTCTGGGATGACCGTTCATTAAGTCTGTTACCTCTGGAGCCTTGGGGCGTATACAGAGATGGGGGAACTGTGTCTTGTTTTGGGAGGTGAGGCCTTATGTACTCATGAGGTGGGGGGTGCGGCAGACAGCTGTGGTGGGAATGGGTGTCCTGTGCATGGTGTCGACGGTCCGTGCCGAGGGAATTCTAAGCAGCGTTCTTCTCAAAAGTTTTATTTATTTTATTTCTTTAAAGGTTTTATATATTACTTGCAAGAGCATGTCCGTGCAGGAGCAGGGGAAGGAGGGGAAGGAAGGAGAAGCAGAGGGAGAAGCAGCCCCCCTGCAGAGCAGGGGGCCCGAGTGGGCCTCCAGGGGGCTGGATCCTGGGATTCTGGGATAGTGACCTGAGCTGAAGTGGACACTTACGCAGTTGGGCCACCCGGACTCTCCTGAGTTCTGGGCAAGGTTCTAAACAGCACATGGCCGAGCCGCTGAGGAGGCTAGACGTTCCTCCTGGAGGCGAGACTCTGGATGGGTGTGCGGGTGGACGCAGTACAGGTACATACGGAGGAAGTACGTTCTAGGTGGGGGACGGACGTTTTGGGCAAAGGAAAGGAGCCAGGAACAGCAAAGCTTTTTTTTTAAAGATTTTATTTTATTTATCTGACGGAGAACTAGCAAATAGGAGGAGGGCAGCCGCAGGCAGAGGGAGAAGCAGACGCCAGGTGGAGCAGGGCGCCTGATGCGGGGCTCGATCTTGGAACCCTGGATTGTGACCTGAGCCCAAGGCAGCTGCTTCACTGACTGAGCCCCCCGGGCGCCCCACTCCTTTTTGTTTAATAGGGAACGTTGATAAAGCAGCCTGGGCATTAGGGGTGGGTGACGGGTGATGGGGGAGCAGAGAGCGCGCAGGAAGGGCACGCGCTGTGACCGGACGGTGCCTACGCCATGTTCGAAGGAGACTGACTCTTAGTGCTGGGGCTGCCGTGTCTTATCGACCTGGACGGCCCCGGGGACTGCGAGCCCGTCAGTATCGGAGGGACAGCCTGTAGACTGAAAGGGCACCTGATGGGCTCAGAACCAGCCCGCACGGGGCAGGAAGAACAGCAGTTGTGACAAGATGGTCCTAAAGTACGTGTGTGCCAGATGGCGGCGGCATTTGCTCACACCTTCCCGGAGACGGTTCACGGCGGGGATGCGTGCTGGGGTGCGCATGGCTGGGTTCGCGGACCGTGCCCCCACCCCCGCGGTGTGAGTCCTTCCGCCAGAGCCATCCGTGGACCGTCGTCATACTAGAGCTCCCCACCCCTGCCTCCCCCGTCTGCAACAAGCACCAGTCTACTTCCCGTGTCTGCGGGCTTGCTCATTCCTGGGCATTCTGTGGAGACTCTGGTGTCGTTCGCTCTGTGTTCTTTGGGGCTGGCTCCTGTTTCTCAGCGTAGTGTTGTCATGGTAGCAGGACACATCTGCGGGTCATTCCCTTTTCTTAAATACTGTCCCATTGTGTGAGTAGGGGACCTGTGAGTTTTGTGCATGTGTTCATCAGTCACACAGCCACTTTGAACGCTGCTGTTCTGAATTGATGTTAGACTCGCAGGACTGGCGGAGACAGAGCTGAGAGGTCCAGAACAGCCCCCCCCTTCCTGTAATGGGGTGTCACCATCCGAGACCCTGTGCTCTCACAGGGGTAGATGGACGCTGGCCCCGTGGACCAGATGCAGACCTTCTGTGCATCTCCGTAGCGTTCATGTGCACCGTGTGTGTCTGCGTGTGCTTACACGCTCGTGTATAGGTGTCTCACGTGCACGTTCATGCAGCCAGCGCCCTAATCTGACGCATGCTGTTACGTGACCAGCGGAACACCTCATGATGCTGCTTTAGGTCACCCTCTCTGAGGTCTGGCCACCCTGGGTCTCCGTCTCTGGAGTTCCATCATCTCGACAGTGTCACATGAATGGAATCGTTCAGAGACTGCCTTGATTCCCTCGGCCTAAAGCCCTTGAGGTCCGTCCAGGCGGTGGGTGTCCGCCGCCACCGAGCTGTACCGCGCCGTGTGGGTGTCCCAGAGCCCATGGATCCAGCCACTCGTCCCGGGGCGCTCGCGGTCTTTCCCGCTGGGGCTGTTACAGGTAGCGCTGCTGTGAACATCTGTGCACAGGTTTTGGGGTGGACAGATGTGTTTGAAGTCCCCAGTTTGTTCCTCGGGCCACCATGAGATTGGTGCCCGTGTTGGGGCCCGTGGACCAGACACAGAAACGATGGCACAGCGAGGCTGTGGGGCTCCCGGGGTCCCATGGGGGAGCGGGCGGTTGCAGCGGCCTCCAGCTGGCCGAAGCCCCTCTTGAGCCGCTGTGTTCAGAAGGGACGGCCGTGGGGCTGGGCCTCCCTGCCTTCAGAACCCTGTTGACAGGAGAGTGAGACCTCCTGGCCACCTAGAGGGAGCTAGGCACTGAGCTGTGCCTCTAGGGACAATTGCCTAGAGGCACAGTGGCCACACAAGGAGCAGAGCCCAGCCCGCGGTGAGCTGCTACCCCATTGGGGGACCGCTGTGTATGGGGAAGCAGTGGCTCAAAGAGGCAACTTCTAGTTCCTTCAGCAGCGGGGCCAGCAGGAAGCTCGGGGGCTGTCTTAGCCGGCAGGCCATGGGGGTCAGGCTCTCGGGCTCTGCCCACTGCTGCGGAGAACCACCAGGCTGTGCTCTCTAGGACTAGCCATGCAGCCCCGCTGTCTCCAGGAGCTGCCTTCAGGGGGGCCGGGCCTGCTCTTTCCACAGCAGTGGGGGGTGGGGGGCGGGTGAGCGAATCGAAACGCTAAAAGGTGCAGTACCCTTTGCCTCCACGTGACTCTCGCTGTTCCTGGGAGATCAGAGGAAGGCAAGGCACGTGGGGCTGACCTCGAGTCCGCCAGCTCTGGTCTCCCCTCTTGTTTTCATCAGCCACGCCCTGTGGGACCTCCAGAAACTGGTTAGCGCCTTTGAGCCTCAGTTTTCTTCTCTGTGCCGTGGGAAGTTAATCCCTACTTTGCGGTCCTTTGGCATAAGACACGACAGAGCCCACATGTGTCCCCGCTTCTCCTGCTTCTTTTCTCCCGTCCCCACCCCACAGCCTGCAAGTGATTCGGAACGCTGAGATACTCAGTGTGTTCTTTTGGGCTGTGTGCTGTTTGCCCAGCGTGGAGGGGGTGTGTTTGTGTGTGTGTCTTATTCTAAACCTTTGCCGTCTGCTTTCTCATGTATCTCCCACTGCTGTCCTTGCCGTCGGAAGTCATAGGATGGGCAACCACTTCTGCCCGGTTCCTCTTTATTCCTGTGGTCCACGAAGGGCACGAAAGACCCAAGTGCTTGTGATCAATGGGAGCCGCGGCTCAGGGCAGTGCTGCCGTGTAGCCTGGAGGGTTGGTTCGTGTTGGAGTTGGTTAGGACTGGGCACTGGGGGGTGCTGGGGGCTCCGTCAGTTAAGCATCTGCCTTCGGCTCAGGTCATGGTCCCAGGTCCTGGGATGGAGCCCCGCATCATGCTCCTGCCCAGGGGAGAGCCTGCTTCTCTCTCTCCCATTCTCCCTGCTTGTGTTCCCTCTCTCGCTGTGTCTGTCTCTGTCAAATAAATAAAGTCTTTAAAAAAGAAAAAAGGACTGTGCATCTTAAGAGGGACAAGACAGGGACTCTGGTAGGTCTCAGCTGGGCGGTGCGTCGTCTTGCAGACCAGCCCCGTTGAGGGGGTTTAATTCTAACTTCGTAGAGGTGGCGCCCCAGAGGGGTCTTCCAGCAGGCCCAGAGTGCACGGTGGGGGTGGAGTGGGGTGTCGCCGAGCTGGTCTTCCTGTCTTGTCAGAAGCAATAAAGCCTCGCAGGTGACTTGGAATCATCGCTTCTTCATTTAAAGGCCTCCGTTCCGTGTGGATAATCCGAGAGCACAATTGCTTTTTGTGGTCTCCGCCGAGGAAAGGTCCTTGACAAGTGCTGTTCGAGAACACGACCCAGCTTCGTGCCCTCCCTGTCCGTGTGCCGCTCGCATGTACTCGGTGTCTTTTCTTTCTAACGCCGTGGGTCTTCACGCACCTTCGCAAAGGCGCCGACACGCACGTGGGGCCGCGCAGACGTGGCCTCCAGGTTATCAGGAGAGCGGCTCCTTATGGGAAGCTGGTCTTGCTCTTCTCCGGAGCCCAGGCAAGCCGGGAGGAGTGCGCGCTCTTCCCGCCCGGCCGACTGAGAGTCCGGTGACTTTGTTCACGGTGCAGTTTGACGCACACGGACATTAATGAAGTTCTTGATGAATGAAACTCAAGGATAAACTCTTGAAATTGGCTTTAGGTTCTGGTGGTGACACAGCCAGGAAGGGGCCTCAAAATGATGAAACAGTTCTTTGGTTTCTGACGTTTTCCAGTACTGTCTCTGGGAATAAATCAGTATGTTGTTTTCCCTAGTACTTGCTTGGTAAACAGGGGTGGTTCCCCGGTGTCTCTCAGGTCAGGACATGGTTGTCCGCGGGGGTGTTTTTTCCCCCAGGGGATACATGGCAAAGTCTGGAGCCCTGGTTTTCAAGCCGTGGGCGGTGTGTGGGGACGGGATACTGACATCGAGGGGTGGAGGTGGGAGGCTGACAAGCACCCTCCAGGGCCCCCGACAGCCTCCCTCACGCCCTCCTACACCCAAGAGTCACCTGGCCCAAGTGCCAGTCGTGTTGAGGTCGGCTGGTTTGGGACGTGGCTCGCAACGTGTGTGCACACTCCAGCCCTCGGTCCCTGTCCTCGTCCTGACTGTCGGCCCTGGCTTGGGTCTGAAGCACCACGGTGGCACGTTACATGCGTTGGTCCTCCTACAGCGACTCCAGCGCTCAGTGTGACTCTAAGTTTGGAAAAGAAGAAGACTCTAGGCCTGGATTTCTATTCCTAATTTATGTTTTTCTTTGTATTAAATAATAATTTTTTATTGTGAAATACACGTATCATGTAATCTACTACCTTCACCGCTTGAGACTGTCACTTCTGTGTCATTACGTTCACATTTTTGTGCAGCTTTTTGTCCTCTTCCCAAGTGGAAGCTCTGCCCCACGAAACGTGGATTCCCGTCCTCCAGCTCCCGGCACCCACCATTCCACTTTCTGTCTCTGGATTTGCCTGTTCTAGGCCCCTCTGTAGGTGGCATCGTACAGTATTCATCTTTTCTTTTTTTTAAGATTTTAAGATTTATTTACTTAACTTGAGAGAGAGAGAGTAATAGAGACAGAGCAGGAGAGTGCAGTGGGAGAGGGAGAAGCAGGGTCCTCGCTGAACAGGGAGCCCGGGATTCCAGGACCATGACCTGAGCTAGGCAGTCGCTCAACCAGCTGAGCCACCCAGGCACCCCCGTATTTGTCTTTATGCATCAGGTTTATTTCAGTTCGCATCCAAGTTCATGCACATGCTAGCGTGTGTCGGAATGCCCCTCCTTTTTGGCGCTGAGTAATGCTCCGTTCTCTGTAGAGACCACGTTTGGTTCGTCCATGGGTGGATGGTTGAGTGGTTTACAAAGAAACAATTTAAAGTGGGACGCCCTGTGACTGGCTCGTCACTGCTGTTTAGAGAGAGCTAGCCAAGGACTGTGGACTCGCGTGGCGAAATTGTTCTGTGCCCACACAGAAACTGCCCGACCGTTCCTGCGGAGCACCCTCAAGTGCTCTTTACACAGCCTCTGCGGTCTTCGGAGCTACAGCTGGCCCTTGATGGACGGGTTTGGACCGTATAGGCCCACAGAGATGCAGGGGGTTTTGGGTAAAGATAGTGCAGTTCTGTGAATTTATTTTCTCTCTCTCTCTCTTTTTAAAGAGACGTGTTTATTTCAGAGAGGGGGAGAGCGTGCACAGGCCAATGTGAGCAGGTAGAGGCGGAGGGAAACCGGCTCAGGCAGCCTCCCTGCTGAGCGCCGAGCCCACGGCAGGGCTCCACCGCACAACCCTGGGGTCAGGACCCGAGCTGACATCCAGAGTCCCACGCTTCGCCCACGGAGCCACCCAAGCGCCCTTCCGTATGATCATCTTCTTCTTTCTCTTCTCCGGCCGACTTTATCCTGAGAACACAGAATGTGATACAGGTCACATGCTACACATGCGTGAACTGACTGTTCATGTTGTCTGTAAGGCTCCCGGTCATTTGGAGGCAGCCAGAAGTTGGACGCAGGTTTTCAGCTGTGTAGGGGGTGGGTGGTCTGTAGGCCCTGAATTGTTCAGGAATCCATTGTACTCTGCTGAGATGAGCTCTACACGTTTGTTCCTCCTGCTTAGCTTCCAAAGCAGGAGCAGTGGAAGTATTGAGAGCAGTCGCAGAAGCTTCCAGAAGGGTACCCCTGCCCTCCCGCTTCCCAGCATGCACTCTTGCAGTGGGATCTCCTTCCTGCCTCCTTGGTCTCTCGGACTGGACCATCCTGCACCCGTCCTTGCACGGGCTTTCTTCTTCCCACCTCCTGGGACCTCACTTGGGCTCTGCGTGTATGCTCTGTGGAGGCGTTTTTGCAGTCAGCATGCCGAGATCTTCACATGGAAAGATGTTTGGTTATACTGAGATGCCGTGTCTGTCCCTGCACGGGGCTTAGCACTGGGCTCTGACTTGGTCCGGGCCGGCTACCTACCCCAGTACACGCCCAGTCCTCATCCCAGTGCTCTCTCCTACGGGCGTGGCCTCGGAGCCGCCTGAGTGTCTGCGACGCGGCAGTCGGAATGCGGGCTTCGACAGAACTGATGAGGCTTTATGCGATCTGTGCAGATAATGAGTGCTTTCCGAGCTGGGGGCTGGGGGTGGAGCGGGGCATCGGGCAGGCTGCGGCAGCAGAGATGGTGGCAGGAAAGGGGGAGGGCCAGCGCGGAGCTCGGGAAGCAGTTGAAAGCCTGTTGCAGGAGCCAGAGCTGGTGGAGCAGTTTACCTTCCTTCACAAAGTGCTCTCGTGGCATTTTAAGTTCCTCAAAATGACGTCTGCTTTTTTATTTCAGACTAATGAAATAAGATACTCTCACCCACTTGTCGTTCTGTAAATCTGAAGAAAAGCTTTCTCTATAGGACAGGTCTTCCCAACAGGAGGATTTTTCCGGCTTAGACAGTGGGTTGCGTTTAATCTCTGTTATATATTGCTGATTAATTTTAAGTACGATGTTAAATTTTAATTTATGGTTTCTTTTTAAAATTAACTACATTATTGGGTGCTTTCATTATTTCATTAAAAAAACCTCCCCGTCGTAGGCACCATATTTGGCCTTTAGTATCTTCTCTGTCTGCTTTAAAGACATTTTTCTGTGTGACCACATGCGATTGGGTTTACAAAATATGGATTCCCCGAAGCCCCCAAGTTTCAGTTGCAGATGGCATGTTTGCCACTGAGTCCTTTTCCCAGTGTTTGCCTCCAAGAATATTGTCATTTCGTGCTCCGTAGCTGTTTGTCTTTGTCAGAGGATGCAGGGTAGGATATTAATCTTGTATGAAATTCAGATAAGCAGGGAGCGGATGGATTTATAGCTCTGGAAACCTCTAAACTCTGCAGCTGTGCTGAGTCGTTAACCTGTGAATAAGGAAATTCTGGACTGTGGCTCGCAAGGGCTGGCTTAACCCAATGGGCACAGAATCCATCACCTTGTCGGGGAGGGACGTGTGCTGCTGTGTCTTCTCGGGTTTGGGCTTACTGCTGTCCTGTCGCGCTCTGGGCTTCCTCCGGGCAAGGAAGGAGCGCCGAGTCGTGTACTCCACACTGGCCTCCCGAGCGGCAGGCAGAGCTGCCCGCATCCCGGGAGCTGTGGGGGCGTGCCAGGGGCCAAAACAAGTTCCTGGGTCTTTCGTCTCCAGAGGCTGGGGAGAGCACACCGCACCCCGTGTCGGGCAGGGACTGGTGCAGGAGAGGCCCAGCTCCAGCATTGAGGAGACCTTCCTGGGTGTCTTAGTAAACATTCAGCAAGACTTCATCAAGAGGACGAAAGCATGTGCAAGTCATAGTGGGGTGCACTGGGCCATGTGGGGATTTGGGGAATGGCAGTGACATCCTTCTGTGGGACCAGAGCTGATGGCTGGAGTGTAGCACAGAATGTGCCAGATGCTTAGACTCGAGGAGGTCTGGTCGGTAACTGCCTCCCAGCACCTTGGCTAGGACTCACTTCGTGTAGGATTATGGAGGAAGGGCGCCAGGCGAGTGGCAGCATCTCGTTGCCCCCTATGTCTGCGAGTCTGCAGCAAGAAAAAGTGTCCTGTCTAGAGAGTGCAAAAGCAGTTTTTTTTTTTTTTTTAAGATTTTATTTATTTATATGAGAGAGAGAGCATGAGAAGGAGGAAGATCAGGAGAAGCAGACTCCCTGCTGGGCAGGGAGCCGGAGCAGGATTCGATCCCAGGCCTCCAGGAACGACCTTAGCCAAAGATAATCGTTTAACTAACTCAGGCACCCCTCAAAAGTTTTGAAAGGTTACCCCTGTGTTGGTACAGTCAAGTCGGTGAGTACCCCCAGACCGCCATGACCCCGCCTTCACTTCATCGGAGTGGAAATGCCCCGTGCTTGAGTGTGTGAACCGTCCTGGAGAAGGACTTGTGTGTTCTGAGCGCGCACATCATTCCCAGCCCGTGCTAGGTGGGCGAGAGCAGCTTTCACCAAAGGTATGTTTTGAGCAGCTTCATGGAGACATAATTCACCTACCATCCCATTCATTCATTTGGTCAGAGTATCTGATTCCATGGCGTTTGGTATATTCAGAGTTTTACAACCGTCCCCACGATCTTCATTTCAGTACACGGTACAGAAACGCCGCACTCCTTAACAGCGACTCCCCGGTCTTCCTCCCCGGGCCCTGGCGGCTACTAGTCTGCTCACCGTCCCTGTGGATTTCCCAGTTTGGGACATTTCGTTAAACGGAAGCAGAGAACATGTAGCCTTTCATGACTTGCTTCTCTCTCTGCATCGTGTCTTCGAGGCCCAACCATGTTGTAGCACGTGTCAAAGCTGTGTTCCTTTTCAGCCAGATGATGCCGCTCCGTTGTATGGAATGACCCCTGCTGTCTCCCCAGTCCTCAGCGGACAGAGCCTTGGGCGGTTCCCCCCTTTGGCCACGTGAATGATGGTCTACCGTGGACAAGCCGGTACCAGTGTTGATGGGGATGCCTGCCAATGAAGCTCTGGAGGACCCAATGAGCTGTTGCCTATCGGGATAATTTAGGAAGGTTTTTAGGATGCAAATGTGCTTTTTTTTTTTAAAGGCTTATTTATTTATTTGAGAAAGAGACGGGGAGAGGGAGAAGAGGCTTCCCGCTGAGCAGGGAGCCTGACATGGGGCTCAGTCCCAGGACCCCGGGATCGTGACCCGAGCCAAAGGCTGACGCCTAACGACTGAGCCAGCCAGGCGTCCCTCAAGTGTACATTTTTAAAAGTTGTATTTACGGGGGTACTGGGGTGGCCCAGTCAGTTATGAGCCTGGGCCATAAACCAACCCTTGGTTTCTGCTCCGGTCATGATCTCAGGGTTGTGAGATCGAGTCCTGCATTGGGCTCTGCACTCAGCACGGAGTCTACTGAGGATTCCTCCTCCCTCTGTCCCTCTCCCCTGCTCTCTCTCTTTCTAAAAGAAACAAACCTTTAAAAAAAAAAAGTGATTTATTATTTTTATTTTTTATTATTATAGGTTCTCAGTGAGATAAGTGTACTTTTAAATGCATTTGGGTCTTTTTGTGTCCCCCCCACCCCTCCCCAAGCCCATCGGTTAGTAACTGCTCAGATACTCATGCACAAGTGTGCTCTCTCTGGGAGTCAGGCTGGTCTGGGTCTCCATATTCGGGCGACAGCATGAGTCCCTGGTGAGGTGTCATGGCTCCGTGGTAGAGGAGGCTGGCCGTCCAGCCGGCTCCACAGATCTTGCTAGGATCAGTAACTAAAGTGGCTGTCAGCCATTTTCCTTTTACCCAAATTTGAAAGTTTAGGCCTTCCAGGCTCATAGTTTTTTCATTTGTTACATGTAGATTTAGAGTAAATGTCTTCTTGCTTGAGTAGGCGTACACCTGAAGCAGATGTAACATCCTCTGTTCATTAGAACTAAACAAAACAAAACAAAACATACAACATTAACTCCTGAGTAAAATTATAAGTTTCAGGTCAGGCGGTCATTTTGTAGAAATTCCAGGTTTTCTTTTTGTTTGTTTGTTTTAACTCTTTGAATAGCATGGCACTAAAAAGGGAGTTTTTCCTATTTTCCTGAGCGTAGAATCTCAGATGTTCTGGTGTTAGTTTGAACGTGCCCACCAGTAGTTACTCTTCTGCTGCGGTCTTCAAGAAGCATGCGGGGGTGTTAGCCCCAGCGAAGACCTTGGATAACCTAGAGTCCCTTCCAGTAGAACTTTCTGTGTGGAGAGGGAGCTGCTCATATCTGTGTTACCGGTGGGGGAGCCACGACCCCAAGGGTCTCTTCATCACTTGAAATGAGCCTCGTTGGCCTGAGGAGCTCATTTATAGGTTTCATTTAATTTTAATTCATTAAAGATTACATAGCTGGAGATCTGGAAACCACTGTCGGACCTAACGCATTAGAATAGGGCTTCTCTGCGTGGTGATTCTGCAGTTGCCACTCCTCCCCCTCCCCGGACATCTAGCACTGTCTGGAGGCCTTTGTGATTGTCCTGACTTGAGGACCGTGCCCGTGGCATCCAGGGAGCAGAGAGCCGGGGTGCCGCTCAGCAGCCTGCGGTGCCGGGGATGGTGACCAACAGGGTGGTTTGGACCTCAGCATTTAGTCGTGAAATGAGGGGCAGGCAGAGCTCTCTGCCTCTGCACTGTTTCCTCAGATCCAGTATAGGGAACCCTGAGTCTCAGCTCTGCACAGCTCTGCTCCCCAGCATCATGAGAGGGGACTGCGGTGCCCAAAGACGCCCTTTTCGCTTCTGGGTTCGCATCCTTCCCTCTCCAAGAGACCCAGAAAGCATTTGGAAAGGTCCTCTTTTACAAACCAGTCTTGGCACTGCTGGGCAAAGGCCGAAACCATTCATTGGATGATCGCAGGGCAACTCTAACTTCCCGTTCGGTGGGTGATGAAATTAGTGGGAGTGCTCCCCAGTAAAGGTGTCCCCAGCGTGCACACCTTTGGAGGTGGTCCCCCACTTCCCCGGCTCCCCGAGGCCCCAGCCCCCAAACCCAAGGGCTGTGGCTAGAGGTGGCCCCACTGTGGAGACTCAGCATTGCAATTAGTGACACATGTGTTCAAGCGTTGCAGTGGAAAGTCAGCCGCTGCCGGGCTGGGGCAGGCAGGGGGAAAGCCCCAGAGATGGAGCGCTCAAATGGGGCTCTGTTAGCGGGGCAACGTGGGCCGAGATGCTGCCGTTCACACAAGAGCCGTCCTGTGTCCGAGTACAAATGGGTCGCCTGTGATGGGAAACAGGGGCGGCCTTGGCAGCAAGACCACGCCGGGCATAATGGGACTTGAATTGGCCGTTTCTTTTTGGGATCCTGCAAATGCTTGCGGCATCTATCGTCCTGAGGAAGCTTGGACGGCTTGCCAAGCAGATAATATTGATGGTTAAAAAATAAAAAAGTGAACCCATGATACTTCTCTTCCCTGAAAATGATTTTTATCCTGTTTGCAAAAACCAGAGATGGAAGTAGGACAGATGTGTCAGCAGCTTCCGAAGCCCGAAGCCCGTTATCCAAGGAGTTAAATGGCAGTCATTCAGAGCAGTGAGCTCTCTGGCACTCCCAAAGAAGCCCCAGGGGGATTTTGGATCTTATTTAATGTAAAATTCCTTGAAGCAAAGACTGCAGGCATTTTGTTATGGTTCCAGGCAGTTTATTGTGTTTCTTCCCCCCACTAAATATTTGTGAATGTGTGAATGAGTCTGTGTGCTAACCACGGAAGTAAATCCACAGGCAGGGGAGGGACTGTCGGCTCAATTCCTTTTCAGTCGAGAGTGGAAGCATCTTGGTAGAGCAGGATCCTTCTTGACAATGTGATGCAAGAGGCTGTAACAGATCTAAAATGGGCCTGCCGCGTCCCCGCCCAGGGCTCTAGCAAACTGCTCAAGGCGTGCTCACCAGCCCTGACCTTCAGTTTGGGTATGGTGGGAACTTTCTGCCCCTGACTTGGGGAGGGGGGTTAAGCACATGCACTGCTTCCAGGGTGTTGGTTGTAGCTGTGTGACTGAGCGGCCTTCCCATTTCTTGCACGGGTGCTTCCTGATGGAACTGGCATTCGCACCGGGGTAGTTGGATCGGCTCTCTGCCGGCACGTGTGAGCCGAGGCGGCATTCCGAAGCATGCCCTCCTGCCGGGCTCCGGGAAGAAGGGACAGGGAAGCAGACCGCTGGAGACGGTTATCCCGTGACACAGCCGCGATGCCTCGGCCTGTGGGGATTCTGGATGTGGGGGTTGGATGTGGGGATCCCCAAGTGGCTGCTCTTGGGGAAAATCTTTGTTCCCAGTTAGCCCCGTGGGAGACAGACGTGCACACTGGCACGGATGAGAAGCGGATGGTTTGGGAATGGAGGCCCCGGTACAGCTCCGTGTTCTCCCCCCACGCCCGCCTGGTCGCTGCAGTGTGGTACCCCTGCTCTGGTCTTTCCCCGGGAGGAGAGCGGAGCAGGAGCACGGAGCCTGGCTCTCAGCGGGATCAGGAGCGTCTTCAAGGATGTCAGGTGCGGAACACGGACGGACGGACATGGCTGTGGGCATCTTACCTGGGTTCAAGAAGCCAGAGCGGCCCCGGGCTGGGAACTGGCTCTGATGGGCGGAAACATCCCGTCTGTCCTCAGACCACTGCCGGTCCTCGGGCTGTTAGGGTTCTCCTTAGTGCTGGGGAAATGAAGGCGCCATCCGACTGCAGTGCCTAGAAATTGCAACAGTTAAGTTAAAATTTCAAAGCTCTCTTTCCTGTGAGGCCTGACATGGTCACTATTCAAAAGAATTTTCATTTTATTTTTTTAACCTTCTGGAAGGCCATCTGAGTAAGTCTGATTCAGCATGCCTATCCACAGTTCTTTTTTCTTGGTCTCTTTGGTAATGAGGCTTGGCTCTACCATTTCTTTTCCCCCCAGGCTAACTCAGGAGGGGCAGAGTTCCTGCTTTGCCCCAGAACGTTTCAGGGATTCGGCTTCCCAGTGAGGAGCTTTCCAGGACCCCGGATTTTCACGGAAGGGGAGTTTTTCCGTTCTGCTGTAGCATTAGGCAGTGTCAAAAGATACTTTTGGTTGTCCAAATTGGGGAGGTGCTGCTGCCATCTCGTGGGTGGAGGCCAGGGAGGCTGCTCAGCACCCTGCCGTGTCCAGGACACCCCACGGCAGGGCGGGACCCCATCCCGCCTGACAGTGGTGCCCCAAGGAGAAACCCTGCTCTGCGGTGCTTCTCATTTGCTCGGAACTGTGGGACGTGTTTCCGCCCACAGCTTGTCTCATTGGAGAGGGCCAAGTCCCTGTCCCGTCCAGATGTGCAGGTCTCCGAATTCTGAAAGGAAATTGGATATGTGAGGGTCACATCCAAGGAAACCTACTGTCCGCAGAACAGAGGAGAGGGCCGGAGAGCCGGCGGAGGCGGGCCTCCTGGCGCAGCTGAGTCCTGTCTCTCCTTCCCTTGTTCGTTTAGATTCTGCGGGGGTTTCTCCTGAAGGCTGTGGACTCGAGGCTGCCCCTCTGATTTCATTTCTTCCCAGTGCAATTTAGGTGAAGCTGGAGCACACTGTTCCCTGAGGAGGGATTAGGGGAATCAGGCCTGGCCTTTGCTAAATAGATGTATCAGGAAACTCGAGCATCTTTACGAGAACACGGCTGGCCATTTCCCACAGCACGGTCAGGGTGGTAGGCCCGGCAGCAGACGGCCGCAGCTTCCCTGGGACAGATGGAGTTTTGCAAAGGTCCCCGCCCTCCCAGACACATCCTTAATGAAGCTGCTTCAGAACTACGAGCCTGTGTTTAAAGAGTGTGCTTCTGGTAGCTGTAAGTGGGATCGCCCGGTGTTACAGTCCTCTCGTTGGCCTTGGCCTACATTACATTAATGAGGCCTGTGAGCTGCTTTGCACGCAGCCTGCTGATGCGTCCCACCGGGAGTCGCATTCCTGAAGTGGCCACCGTAGCAGAGGGTGATACTTTCATCGTGTGGATTCCCTGCTTTCTGTTCAAGTGCTGTCGGCGGACCGCATGCAAGAGTCCCTTATTTTCGTACAGATGTGGTGTACGTCCTTCACCCTGGTGATGGTCTTCATCTGAACGAGCACAGAGGGAGGGGATTTTTGCTTGGTGGAAAGGTCGCTTGTTGGGGTGGTCGCTTGGTGGGAAAGTCGCTTGGCGGGATGGCTGGACGGTAGTGCGCGCTGGCAGCCTCCGTGAAGGGGGACCCTGTGCTTTTGTTGTTTCTCTTTCAGATAGGGTAGTGAATAAAATCGGATATTAAAGCTGATTGTATTGGTTAAAGATTGGGACAGCGGTTGCATAGGCAGTTTATTTACACGCTTCCCTGCTAGTTCCCAACGGATACACTCTTAGCTTGTTAATGTGAAAATCGTCAAACATACTTGAAGTGTACAGAATATTTCCTGTATTTCCCCATGTATCTGTCGCGTGGTTTCAGCCACTGTCAACATCTGTCCTTCCCTCTTTTGTTATTTTCTGTAGGGAAATTTAAAGCAAATCTCAGACACCACGTCGCGTCACCCGTTAGTGTATCCGCATGTGCTTGTGCTACAGAGGGTTGTATTCATACACACACACAGCCCCCCGCCCCCCATGGTACCGTTCTTACCCTGGGTGAGTTTCTTCTGGTCACCATAATGGATAACCACGGACTGAATGGCTTAAACTAGTGGAAATATTCCCTCATAGCCCAGGAGGTCAGAAGTCCACAATCAAGTGTTGGAAAGTTGGTTCTTTCTGGAGGCTCTGAGGAGGAATCTCTCCCGTGCCCTTCTCCCCACTTTTGGTGGCTTCGCGTGTTCTTGGCAGATGGCCACATCGTGCAGGCTCTGCTTCTCCTCTCCTGCTGCGGCCTCCTTCCCCGTGGCTGTCTCCAGAGTCCTTCTTTCTTTTCAGAGACGCTGTCACTGGACTCGGGGCCCGCCCTAATGCAGGACGACCTCCGCTTGCTTTTAGTTCCATCTGCGGAAGACTCGATTGCCATCTGTGGTCCCATTTGCAGTCCTGGGGGTTAAAACCTCAACCTAAGTTTTCAGGGAACACGGTTCAGCCCGCTGCGGTGATGACGTGTTTGCTCCCCTGACCCGCTGGCACCGACGTGCTCCTTGTCGACGTCAGCTCCCAGAAATCTCCGCGGGAGTGTGGTACGTCCATCCCCAAATGGTTCCCTCCAAGAGGTGCTTACTACTACCCCATGCCAGGAGGGAAGCGAGTGTATTTTCTCCAGATCATACTCTTGTGAACCACGGGGCCTGGCTGGCTGCAAGTCCAAGGACACTGGTGATGGTTTGCATTGCAGCTTCATGAGAAGTGTTTGCTTGAGTTTTTAGAACGTAAACTACATACTGGCGATTGTGCCTTTTGGTGTAAGGCCTTATAGCCAACTTAAGGAAGTTGTTGCCGCTTAAAAAATACAGAAGCCTCCCGCCCCCCAATCCGTGATTTTGCCTTCCACAGTTGAGTTTACCCATGGTCGACTGTGCTTTAAAAGCAGATGGACTAGAGGTCTGGGTGGCTCAGTCAGGCGTCTGCCTTCGGCTCAGCTCATGATCCCAGGGTCCCAGGATCAAGCCCCGCATCAGGCTTCCTGCTCAGCGGGGAGCCTGCCCCCCCCCCCCGCTTGTGTTCCCTCTCTCACTGTGTCTCTCTCTGTCAAATAAATAAATACAATCTTTTAAAAACTTAAAAAAAATAAAAGCAGATAGTCTGATAGTAGATCGGAAGGTCGGTAGTCTCCTGACACTGTGTCCTCCATCTGAGCTCATGTCACCCTGGGCATTTTGTCACCTCCCATCATCACGGGAGGGATGAGTAGAATACAGTGAAGCATTTTGAGAGAGATACCACGTTCCCAGAAGTTTTACCGCAGTATCTTCTCATCATTTTTTTAAAGATTTTATTTATTTATTTGATAGAGACACAGCGAGAGAGGCAACACAAGCAGCGGGGTGGGAGAGGGAGAAGCAGGCTTCCCGCTGAGCAGGAGCCTGATGAGGGGCTGGATCCCAGGATACTGGGATCGTGACCTGAGGGAAGTCAGACGCCTAAAGACTGAGTCACCCAAGCACTTGTCATTGTTCTTTTTAAACGACTGTCCTGAGCCTCTTCCTCTGCCTGATCTGTATGCATAGCACAAACCATGTTGTGTACAGGGCTCGGTGCTCTGCGCTTCCGGGCTCCTGCTGGGGCTCTGGGAACATATTCCTTGCAGATAAGGGGGAACGACTGTACTAATTTTAACTGAGGGTTTTACCTATATTTTAAGACTTCACCTAAGTATGTCTTTAGTGCTTTTCTTTGTTTTTTAAATATGCTATCCTCAGCCATTCTTCTCTTCTGTACACCGTCCACTGAGAACCTCTGACGGGGCTTTCGCTGGCTTGGTACTCACTTTTCTCCCATTGTGATCGCAAACTGATGCTTGCAGGTAAATGAATCTGCTGGGTTAGCGTGGCTAGGTCTTAGTGATGGGTTGGGAATGTGTTTTTTCATAACTTCAGGTCCTTTGGATTTTTAAATTTTTCATTACAGCTTTTTGTTTTTTAATTAATAACACACTTTCTTTTTAAGAAGCAGTTTTAGGTTTACAGAAATCTTTTTTTTTTTTTTAATGGATGTGTTTATTGGCTGTGAACTTAGCTATCAGTTTAGTTATATTTACAGTATCATTTTGAAATAGAACTTTTGCTACAGTCAGGATAAAAATTACCCTGAATTAAGCCATGGTGAGGCTCATCGTTCGGATCACTGGCAAGGAGACGGAGCCCTTCCACTTGGGATGAGTCGTTGGGGTTTTCTTTCTGCCTGGTGAGCTGCCTGCACTCCTGCTTGCACACACATCCCTGCACATTTAGCAGTGTTCTCTGTGCTCTTGGCTCACTCCTCATCTGTGACAGAGCTTGAGAGTTCTTTTTAAAAATTGCTTTTAAAACTATTTCTTGGGAGTTTCTCCTTCAGAAAAGGATAGGAATGAGAGAGCCCTTTGAACTATACGTGGTGAGCCGTATGTTAATTTTCGTGTTCCAAACATTGAAGAATCGTTAGCTAAGCTTCGTATGGGCTTAAAGTAGCTCTCCCCAGGTACTTACCAGGTACTCAAGGGACAGGGCAGTGATTGATTAATGGGGAAGAAATCAGCAGCTGGCACTGCGGGGGCCATGTTCTCCAAGAGCAAGGCGCGGGACACCGTGTTGCCCAGAGAAGGACACGGCATCCGTGCTGTGGTCTTCCTGCCCAAAATGCACCTGACCAAGAGAGGAACTGGACACCCAGGCTGAGGTGCATTCCACAAGACAGCTTCTTGCACTTGTGCCGCGTGTGTGGTCGTGACTGGCAAAGGAAGGACAACAGAGCATCTCAGGAACTAGATGTCATTGGCTTCATTGTGTCCTGTGTGTGTTGATTCTCTCTTTGGATCATTGCTGTGTTTATATCAGATACGAGCACGATGGGAAGCCGGGGGAGAGTATACTGGAACGTTGTATTATATTTACCACCTTTTGTGTATCTAAACCTCTTTCAAAGTGAAGAGTTTTTTGTTGTAAAGAATCATTTTAGATATGTCTTTATATGACTCACGTTTTAGTGAGCATCACCATAACTGTGTGTAGTTCTGGTTCTTGCCAAAGAGCGTACATCGGTGCTACCTTCCTGTGACGGTAGCAGCTGAGACCATCCTTAGTTTGAACAAATGTGTGTCTGTAGGACTAGGTTCGCATTGGAATTCTGAACACTGACTGGTTTTTAAAGAAAATTTGCTGAATCGTGTTTCTCTCCTTAGAAGAAAGGCCACTCATGTTCAAAACATAGGATCTTCTAAAAACATTTGCATTTTAGAAGATTTTTCTTTCTTTTCCTCTCTCTCTCTTTTTCTTTTTTTATAAGAAGGGCTATTTGGGGGTATTCTGAATCTAGGCTTTAAATCACTGCCCTCGTACTGTTCTGATCTGTAGTGTTGTCTTCAACCTCACTGAAGGGGCCCCTCTTTGCCATTCTTAGAAATCTGAAAGAAACCAGTGAGAAGATGGAGCTTTTGAATGTTGGTTGGCATAACCTGCAGGGCAGGAGGGGCTGTGCCCCCCTCAGAGACTAGGCAGCTGCCCCCTAGTTATGATGGTGTGTGTTGGGGGTTGTGAGGAAGGACGTGGTGGAAAAGCTGAGTTGGGGCCCATAGTGACCCAGCACGGAAGACCCGGGACAGATGGCAGAGGCTGGAGTGGGTCCAGCCTGGGGTCTGCCATCCCTGCTAGGACTCTGCTGCTGGGGACTCCTGCTCACTCCCTGTGCCCTTGACCAGAAGCTCCATCCAAGTTTTAAGCCTCGTTTTTGTGCTCTGTCGAAGAATAATCTTTCCCCTGATACATCGGCATTAAATGGAGTTCTCTGTGGAAAGCAGTCAGCATAGGACCTACCCCTGGTGCTACGGATGCTGGGCCCATCCGATGATGCTCTGTTCTGTCATCCTGTTACAGTGCGGAAGATGTTGTTGACTTGCCCCGTCTGCTGTCTGTCTGTCTTTCCTCAGATGCCGTGCCCCGTGCCCTAATTGACTGCTTTCCCTTGTCTCAGCTCATTGAAGCTGTCTCTTCGTGTTGACATATTTAATATTTTTAAAATCTTTGTTATTCTGGAAAGTTTTCATTCAAGGAGGACTTACTCCTTGCTTTGTGCTGGTTGCAGTTACGTAGTGGAGGGGGGCAGTGAAGTGGTGGGGGCGTGCACAGAGCAGCTGATCATCAAACATCTTCTGGAGGGCAGCGTGCCCGGATGGGAAGCAAAGCTGCGCCTTCCGCGTGCGGGGCGGACCGTGGTGGGGCGGACCGTGGTGGGGCGGACCGTGGCGGGGCATCCTCCTGCTCCGTGGTGGTGTATCTGTGAGGCTGCGCCTGCCTGCTGGAGGGTAGTGAGGGGACAGCAGAGTGAGGCCAGGGGTGACCAGCACGATGTTGCTGGAATCCCGACGAAGGCCTCTTTCAGGAAGAGGACAGACAGCGTGTCCTCCTAGGGCTTGTCTGGGAAATGGGTCCTTTGGTGCAGGTGGGACTCGGGGAAATGCCGCGGGGCCAGGGGCTGGGAATCTGCCTGCTCATTTATTGAGGAGTAAAGCAAAGCCACTTGCTCACCAGAAGAACAGCTTTGGTTTGATCTTGGAATTCTAAACTCTCTTGTATAGGAATATAAAATTTTCCATGAAACGAGTGTGTTTTTTAACTGTTCATTCCCTTAAATATCTTTAGAGTTCCCGCCCGTTGGTGCAGACGCTTGCTCTTCCCGCGGCCCCGTCCCTCCTCCTTCCTTCCTTTATCTCCTTGTGTCCACTCTTTCCTGCCGGACCTGTTGGCCTTCTTTGTCCCGCGCTTACTAAATGGCATTCAAAGAAGCAACGTGACGTCACAGCTCCCCGTGGTTTAACGGGGACTTTCTGTAGCCGAGGCTTCTCTCCCCCTTTGGTTGCTGATAGAGAAATCTTAAACCATGGGCCATTTATCCTATAGCAGATCAAGCAGCTACTAAATCATTATAAAAATGTTCATGTCTGGTCACACAGTCTATATGCGGTAAAATGTATATGATGTCATCTTCTTTTGTCTATGTATTTAAACAATTTATTAGAGAGCAAGACAGAGAGAGAACACAAGTTGGGTGAAGGGCAGAGGGAAAAGCAGACTCCTTCTGGAGCAGGGAGCCCCATGTGGGACTCAGTCCTGGCACTCCAGGATCATGACCAGAGCCAGAGGGCCAGAGGCAGACGCTTTACCTGCTGAGCCAGGCAGGCGCCTGTAATGTCATTTTAACTATCCGTAAGTGTGTAGTTGAGTGGCATTCACGTCAACTCGCTTTCTTGTGCAGTCCGCCATCTTGACCTAGAAGCGTTGGGTCCCCAGGACACTGCACTCACTGTGCAGCAGCTCACCCTTCCAGTGTCTCCCTCCCCACAGCCCGTGTAACCTCTGTCTTCTGTCTCCATGAACTTTGCCTATTCGAGGTCCTTCATCAAAGTGAAATCCTGCAGTATTTGTCCTTCTGTGGCTTGTGTGTCTCCCAGAGCGTAACGTTTTTAAGGTCTGTCCGCGTTAGAGCTCACGTCAACATTTCAGTCCTTAATATGGCGAAGATGCCGCCATATGGGCACCTGCATTTAGAAGAACGGTTGGCACGCTGCCCACGTTAGGGCCTGGGGTGTGGGGGCGCGGGCGCAGTGCTCACGGGTCTGTCCGATGTACGTCTTGTCTCATGCTTCGCGGGAAAGACGTTTCCCAAGTTTCCGTGTCGGGGGCTTGTTTCCACGCCCCACCTCTGAACAGATCGATGGGGGAATGTGGTCCATCATCTCTTTGAAATTCTGGTAACGGGGGCGCGCCTGGGTGGGTTAGTCGGTTGACCGTCTGAGTCTTGATTCTGACTCAGGTCATGATCTCGGGTCCTGGGATCGAGCCCCATGTCCTCAGGCACTGTGCTCAGTGTGGAGTCTGCTTCAGATTCTCTCTCTCTCTCCCTCTCTCTCTCCCTCTGACCACACCCCTCCCCCCTGCCCCAACGTACACACACAGGCACCCACTCTGAAATAACTGTGGGAAGTTCTGGTGATGGAATTGCTCTTGTCTGGCTAAGTCAGACCAACTGGAGACCATTCATTCATTCATTCATTCATTCATCCATGCATTCCTGCAGCCACCGTTTGCTGAACTTGTACTGCAGGTTGGGTGTTGTGGCGGCTGGGTGCTGGCTGGCTGACTGAGCGTCCTGGAACCGCCTCCTGCTGGGAGTCTGTGGGCGTCAGCTCGTGCCGGGCTCGGCTCCGACCCTTCCCTCCATCCGTCATTACCTTTTCTTCTCAAGGAATTCGTACTTTGTAACTTCAGGGAAAGGGGTTCATACTGTCTCGGTATGTCTGATCCAATGCCTTTTAAACCCGTTTCTCTTTTGCATGAGAACTCCCTTGCCATGAAAAAGGATGAATATAAGAGTGAGTCTCTGTGACCGTTTGTAACTGGTTTCCAAGGATGGTGTTTCTGGTTCTCTGGAAGTTGTCATGCAGCAGCCCGAATTTCCTGGCCTTGAGGGGAAAAGAAGTGCATGAGCCCGCGGTGAGAAGTGGATGGGCACCCTCTGGGATAAGGGGTCAGTAGCCGCCTCAGTTGGTGTTCACGTTTCACTAGGAAACCAGGGCACGTGGGCGTGAAGGTGGGGGGAAGAGGAGGCTGTGATTTTTCTGTGCTCTGTGTCGTAGAGAAATGGGGCACATCGTCACACTTGAAATGGTGACGAAATAGGGCGCACGGCGACAAGTGAAGGCTTGGGACGGACCGGAGGAGGGCCAGACCTTCTTCCTGTCTTGAGCCCGTCCTCGGTCCTGCTCATTGACCGACACCCAAGCCACAAACCTCTGTGAAGCCCAGGGATGTCTCCATGGGCTGGGCAGTGTGCACTCCGGGCTTACCATGGCCGCCTCCCCCAGAGGCTTTGAAAACCCTCTCAAGCACCACGTATTGTTTGCACACGAGCTCTACTGATACAAGGTCTAGTCCATCGGAAGAAGGGACAGAGGGGTGGTGGGTACTCATGCTCACCTTTTGGAACTGAAGACCACCCCAAGTAGCCCCGACCTTGACCTGTCACTGAGATCGTGAGATCTGGTGGGAAGAGGTCTAAGACCCCGTGGGGGACCATGGGAAAAGCTTACCCTCATCTGTTCTAGGGGTGAGTCCTGGGTATCCAGGCTCAGAGGTGTGGCTTACTCCCACCCCCACCCCTGCCACCTGTCTCCCCTGCTGGCACCCATTTCCCACCTCACACCCCCCTCGCACCCTTCCTGCATCCCGTGCCTGCATCTCCCTCCCGCAGCCAGCCCCTTCCCCAAGCCCACCCTCTGCCCAGGCCCATCTTCTGCCCTGCGCCCATCTCCTTCCCCTTCTTCGTGTCCCGGCCACCTCCCCGCATCATTGCTTCCCCCCCGCCCATGCCCACACCCCGCCTGGAGCTCATACCCAGAGCACCCCTCTGTCCCCCATGCACATTGCCCTTCCACCCCCCCGAGGAGGACACAGCTGTGGCGTGAAGCCCGTCCATCACCTTGGCTTCCTCCCAGGACTTTCCCACCAAGCCCTGGGCTGTCCTCGCCACCTGCAGCAGAACGTGCTCCCAAGTTGGGATGTTACGGGGATGGAATCAGCAGGGAAGTGGTTTGGAAAACAGGATGCACGTATTGCATGGAGCACTGAGTGTGGGGCATCAACAGTGAGTTCTGGAATACCGAAAACAAATGAGAAAAATAAATAAAAATTTTTAAAAAGGCGCAGAAGAGTTCTGGGGACGGGGTGTGTGTGCCTGCTATGAGCTTAGTCGGTTGAGCGTCCCAGTCTTGGTTTCAGCCCGGGTCATGATCTCAGGGCCATGAGAACGTGCCCTACGGTGGGCTCCGTGTTGAGCACTGAGTCTGTCGGGAATTCTCTCTCTCCTTCTGCCCCCTTGGCCCCCTGCTTGCATGCGAGCACGCTCTCCCTCCAAAACAAACACAAAAAACCCCCAAACCAACCCAAGAATGGGATCCAGGGGGCCATCGGTGTGCGCTTACTCCAGGCAGTGTATTTCTTAGGGTGTGGCTTTCCAAAAGGCGCCCTTCACTGTGCGTCACAGATTCGGGCCTGCAAGCGGCAGAGTGAGTTAGACGACAGTTCGCGAAACAGGGCACGCTCCCAGCACGAACCTGTCTGAGATTCCAAGAAACACCTTCCAATAACCAGCTCTAGGGATCTTTATTTTAAAAGGAACAGAGTGGCATATGTGGACACGTTTTTAGGCACAGAGTGGTGCGTTTTAGTTTTCATTTCTAGGAGGGTAAAAAGGCAGTGATTTGATGGTGGTGTACTCACGGTACGTGGTCTCAGGGAAGTTTCTCTATGAACGTGTTTCTTATGGACGCTGCTCTGCCTGTTCTGATCGACTCTGGGATTTACAGGAATTTATCCGTCCCAGTCTCTGTGGCGGGTGTGGCGGGTGTGGAGATAGGAGCGGATCGTTTTGGAAGCTAATGTCTTAAGAATCCATGAGAAATAGATTTCCGCCTCCAGGGGTCCTTGCATTGGTCTTCTGTGAGCAAAGAGCCTCCAGCAGCACGCACGTTTTGGAGCCAAGTATGTCAAGGAAGATAGAACGCTGGTATATCATACTCTCGTTTAAGCATTTCTGTCAGCCCACATCCTGATTTAGGACAGAAAAGATCTTTCCTCAGAATCACTAAGCTGTGCTTGCTGGGGTGATTTTATTTTTCCGCTTCCAATTATTAGCATCTCCTGGCCTCCTTCCAGGCTTTCTTCTGTCCCTCCAAATGCCCTGATTGGCTTGTAGTCCATCTGAGGGCTCACCCTTTAAGTAGTAATCCAAGAGGTTTCAAAACTTCGACTTTTTTCTGACCACAGTGTTGGCTACCAGAATGGCAGGGTCCTGGCTTCAAAGGTTTCCAGAGCAAAGCTACCACCCCATCAAATCCGTTTGGCGACTGTAAGGTGTAGACACATCAACCAGACAGAACCGGGGGCCAAGGGGAATTCCCTCGCTTTGATCCGTCTCTCACCTCTGAGTTGTTTACCTCTCTCTTCTCTCCTTGGTATTTGCAGAGCTGTGCTCTTCTGTGAAGGAGGCTATAGAAATTCTGCTTTGGAGCAAGAATCAGAATCACTCTGAGAGCCCCCTGAATGGCGAGGGGGCCTTGTGCATATGCTGTCGGCAAGGTCTCCTGGCTGTGAGCTGGATTCTCCCCTCCGGCCTGTGACCGGCCTGTGACATCCGCACCAATTCTCATCCCGGCCTGACTCGCTCCCACAGGCGGCTCGCCCAAGGCCGCGTTGGCCTGGCAGACGATCCAATGACTCCCCTGGTGACTGTTAGCTCTTGGTAATAAGGTGAAGCCACCCGAATTACGTGGTGATTCCATTTGGTGACAGCAGGGTGCCTAACAGCTGTGCTGATAAGAGGGAACTCATTATTTAGTGTTTGAAATGTAAATACCTTTTTGCCCAAATGTTAATCTTGTTTCAGTTTTTCAATTTAGAGGGTTCATATAATAAATAATTCCCTTAATAGAGTTCCTGATTGCATCGCTCCTCACCATGACGAGTGAGGTGTCCTTCTGTTCAGGTCCTGCTGGCTTTTAGGAAGAGGGAGTTGCAAATGAAAGAAAATTCTTAATCATGACTCGAATCCCTAGGGCATTTTAAGAATTGAAAGCCCTCGGTGCAAACGAGCACAGCTTATAAACTAAGGTTACTTTTCTTTGTACGTGCAGCAGCCCCCGGGTGGGTTGGCTATCCGCGCGTGTTTGCGGGGGCGCCAGATTTTCACAGCTGAGGTTCGGCCACAGTGGCCTGTGCGTGCCGATGGCCACCTCACAGCTGAGGACGTGTGACGCCGTGTTTGAAAGAATGCGCCAAGAAATCATGCAGTACGTGTGCTAGATGTGGTGCCTGGAGTTCTAGGTAGTTTTGTTTTAGTTTTGAAACTGTTTGCATCGGGGCGCCTGGGGGGCTCAGTTAAGCATCTGCCTTCGGCTCGGGTTGTGAGTCCAGGGTCCTGCGATCGAGCCCTGCATTGGCTCCCTGCTCTGCGTCTCCCTCTCCCACTGTCCCTGCTTGTATTCCCTCTCCTGGTGTCTCTCTCTGTCGAATAAATAAATAAGATCTTTAAAAAAAAAAAAAACTGTTTACATAAAGCCATTCTCTTAACCTTGAGAGCTAAAAATCAAATTCTGCAGAAACCTTGAGAGCTAAAAATCAAATTCTGCAGAAACCGTGCACCTGTGGGGTTTTTCCCCTCTGTAGATTTGGTGACATTTTACCATTCATCTGCGCTAAGTGAAATAAATTATTTTGTAAACAAAATCACAAGGGGACACTGTAGCCTATGGAAGGGAACAAACTGTTGGATTCGTCAGTGTGGGGAGCACTGCAGGCAAGTGTGTGCCTTCATTATTGAACAACAGGTGTGAAGTTTTGAAAAAACAATAACTTTAAAACAAGTAGAGGCGGTGTCACTGTTTCCTTCTCTCCAGTTGTTTGTGATGAGTAGAGAAGACAAGAAATTTGTATAATTAATTATGCGACAAGCGGACCCTCTGAGTGTGAGTATCCATAGAAAACAGGGGGTCATGGGGCACCCGGGCGGCTCAGTTGGGCATTGGGCTCTTGATTTCGGCTCTGGTCGTGATCTTGGGGTAGTGAGACCGAGCCCCAGGTCAGGCTCTGTGCTGAGTGTGCAGTCTGCTTCTCTTCCTCCCTTTTTCCTGCCCCCCCCCACCCTCTCAAATCAATGAATCTTTGAAAACAAACAGGAGGTCCAGGAAGTTAGCCATTTGCCTAGACCAAGTTCTCAGCAGGGTGGATTGAGCCCCCTTGGGCTGAGGGGTGGTCTCTGGAGAGACTTTGGTTGTTAAGGGGACCAGGGAGGATGCTTCTGACCTCCGCTGGGTGGAGGCGGGAACACTGCTCAGCCCTCCAGTGGAAAGGACCGCCTCAGCACAGATGGTAATTCCTCCAGTGTGTGCCGGGGGCACTGATCCCCTCTGCTTGGGACAACCCAGAATGTTGGCAGACCTTGCCGAACGTCCTTCGGCCCCATAGTCACCCTGGTTGGGAACCATCGCCCTAAACTCTGAGGCTGTGAGGTCGTCCCCTGTTGAATGCTCTGCCCTCCCTTCTTGGTCTCTTGGAGTTCAGGGGCGTGTAGATGGCTCCTAGGGATGGCAGGGCCGAGGGCAGAAGTCGAACCCTGAGGTTCTCCATCCTCGCTCACCCAGAGTGCCACCCCCGCACACAGCCCTGGACGTCAGTCGTTGTCTGTGGAGACGCACACACTTGGAGCGACGAGTCCGGCGAGGGTGTAGATTTCATATTGTTTTAGGTGTCACTTTCACGTCGCTCATGGAGGCTGGTGGTCATGTGAGTCACGAGTACATGAGACGTGCAGAAGAACGAAAAGTCATCAGAAAACTCGTAGCACAGAACTCGCCGGATGTAACTCCAGGTGCAGACGGTTCTCCGAGGCATGTGTCGTAATCCGTGCCGTGCCCCAAGTGGTCCCGCCGCCCTGTTTGCTCGCACTTAAAGCTACACGTGGTGCAGACGTCCATGCGAGCAGACAGAGCTGATGTAATGCTCGCCTGTCTTCGTGCAGTCCCCACCCACCACCACCTTCGGGGAAGATTTAGGTTTGCTGTGGGACTGTGAGGCCTCGTGGCCTGTGGTTTCCTGTGACCATAATCAGGGCCACGGTACCTCGTTATAAGCTGGGTGGAGGCTATAAATTTTTAACACTGGTTCTCAAATATTCATAAGGAAAAAGTCATACGAGACTAATTGTTACGGAGGAGAGCGGAGATCTGAGTGGACGGGAGATTCAAGGAAAAACAAGGTAGAAAGACAGACCCAGTGTCTGTAGGGAAGGAAGACCCATCTTTTCCAAGACGTGGACTCTAGGCATTATTTTAGAATGTGAGTTTTACTATCTTTTCAGAGGATCAAGGGCCTCTACCACTGATGTTCTTAAGACCCTATGGAGTTCTTCACTTTTAATGTCTTCATGAAGCCGTGCGCACATTCTCCCTCCCAAAGATATTAATTAGGAACAGCGGCAAGTGCCCACTGTCTCACAGGCCTCCAGCCCACACGCGTTCTGAGCTGCCCACAGACCCCACCATATATTCCAAATGCCAGAAGCCACAGACACTGACAGAATGCGTTTTTTAAAAGAAAGAAATGCATGACGTGCCCAACGTTTATGGAGAATGTTTCAGCCGAGCAGTCCTCGAGTTACAAGTGTCCCTGAGGAGTTGTGTGGTGGGATAGCCCTTGGCATAGCCTGGATCCCAGAGATGTAGGCCCAGAGGTTTTCCTGAAGAGCGAGCCAGGGAAGGAATTACAAGGCAGCCCTAATCCTGTCTGTCAACAGTGGTCTCCTGTGTGAATGCTGTTAATTATCGCCACTAATAGGGCTCTAGAAATCAAATAGTTTGTGTCACTGCTCATTGTGGACGGAACTGTATCACCCCCCGCCCCCATGAAAATACACTGGAGTCCCAACTGCCAGCACCTCAGAATGTCTCCTTTTTGGAGAGAGGGTCTTACAGGAGGAATGAAGTTAGTGAGGCCGTTGGGGCGGGCCCTGATCCGGTACAACTGGGCCTCACGAAGGAGGACATTTGGGCTCCGGCGCGCGTGGGCCCGGAGTTAGCCGTCCGCGCCTGACGAAGGCCTGCAGCGGGTCCTCCCTCCCTGCCCACAGGTTGATCTTGGACTCCCAAGCTCCAGGAGCCAAGACGGGAGGCCTGCGGCAGCTTCTCGCAAGCTGGATCTACAACTTCCGGACTCCAGAATGCGACGGGAGACATTTCTGTTCAGCGTCCCCGCTTGTGTCCCTTTGGTCTGGTCGCCCTGCGAAACTAGGACACTGGTTCTAGCCTTTCCGTGTCTTCTAGTCCATGAAGGATACCCAGGATTTGTGTGGCAGCCCTTTCGTCTATGGCAGTGGAGAGCAACAGGAATATTGTTCTTCCGTTCGCTTGATGCCTTCTGCAGAGACCCCATGTCCAGATCAGGGGACGTTGTGACATCCTGGGGGTTCGGTTTTCAGCGTCTCTTTTCAGGAGAACATAGTTCAGCCTGTAGCACTGTGCATCAGACGGTTCTGTTTTCTTCTTCTGCGCCGCGCTGCCGGGTTCTGCGCAACGGCCTGGCTGGGATGGCTGGAGGAGGGGTTTTCGGAGCGCGGTGGGGTGAGTGCAGGGCACGGGCACAAGGGGGTCTCCGAGGCACGAGAGCAGGTGTATTCCCTTGTCAGAGGTAGTGAGCCCTGGGTCTTCAGGTGTTTATGGACAGGTCCCTTGCTCTTCAGAAGCGTTCTCTCAGAAGTCTCCTCTCTGGTCTGCCTTCTCTCCCCGTTCCCGTGTATGGCTCTGATCCTGTTCCACTCGCTGTGTCGCTGATTCAGTCGGTGGACGCAGGAAACCCCGCCCATGATGGGATTTGTAACTCACAGTCGAGTTTTGGTTGTAAGTCCCCCCAAACTGAAAAAAGAAAAACCAGAAACCAAGCTACCCCTGAAGACACAGATCTTGCTCACAGGGAAGAGGGGCGCCCGTCTGTGATAGAGGGGCGCCTGGGTGGCTCAGTCAGTTTAGTGTCTGACTCTTGGTTTTGGCTCAGGTCATGATCTCAGAGATATGAGATCGAGCGTCGAGGTGGAGTCTGCTTGAGACCTCCTTCCCTCCCCCCAACCCCAAATAAATAAAAAATTTTAAGACAAGAATATGTGATTGACAAATGATATCTTGATGAGAAAAGAAAACACATCAGGGGTGCCTGGGTGGCTCAGTGGGTTAAAGCCTCTGCCTTCGGCTCAGGTCGTGATCTCAGGGTCCTGAGATCCAGTCCCACATTGGGCTCTCTGCTCAGCAGGGAGCCTGCTTCCCTCTCTCTCTCTCTCTGCCTGCCTCTGCCTACTTGTGATCTCTGTCTGTCAAATAAATAAATAAAATCTTAAAAAAAGAAAGAAAGAAAAGAAAACACGTCAGATACTGGAACGTGAGGCAGTGAGGTTCTTTGTTTCTCTTCATCTTCATCATTTGAGACTTAGCAGCAACATCGCGCTGGTATTTGGTGACCCGGCTTTCGGAGCAGATTCCGGATGCAGCGGAACCTGGCAGTGCCCGTGCAGAGTGGATCACGCTGGGAGGGAAAAGGTCGTTGTCTGTCATAAGCCGGGTGCTCGGCGGGCACTCCCCGACATTTTAGGTGGAAGACAGACAGACGCTGTGGGCAGATAACCTGGGGTTTTATGGGACCAGAGCAGGGTGTGAGTCTCCAGGAGGAGTGCCGTTGATGGTCAGTGGTCTTCCTGTAGACAACGCGCAGGAGTCTTGGCACGGACCTTGTTCCTCTTTCCTTTTCCCATTGGAGCGGCCTCAGCCCTCTTGGGTTCCCAGGAAAGCAGTAGTTGTTGCTAGAAAATCAAGCGTGTGTTTGCCAACCGTCCTCGAGCTGCTCAGAGCCGGTTTTGCCCGAATGCGGCTGAAGAACTAGCATGCGAGGACCACCTGCTCTCCTGCACTTGCTCCGTGGAGCCCCACGCAGGCTGGAGTGCGGGAGCAGCTGCCGGGAGCGCTTTCCTTTCAGGAAAGGTCACGGGTGCTGGCCTTCTCCGGGCATGGCTGGCGCTTCCTTTGTGGAGGAATCCCTAAAAGGGAGCGGCACTCCTCTCTGGCACTGGTGATCACGTACGCACCCCAGAGAAGCGCGGCGGAGAAGAGAGACCCCAGGGCGCTCTGTGACTCTCCGCTGTCGGTGGACGCAGGAAACCACGCCCATGATGGGAAGTCAAGGGCAGGCTGTGCTCTGTCTCTTTCAGTTCCATCAAGCAAGCTTCATTAGGATTTCATCTGCTTTTCACTACCTATGGTGGAGGTCGAGCAGGACATTGGAAGAAATAACTACAGACAGTGGTATGTATCCTCCTTTGTAACAAGGAGACTCTCCTCACCACGTAGGTAATGTTGACGACCCTTTCTGACTCCAGATGGAAATGCTTGTTGACACGTACTTAACTGAGTCCTTAAACCCACGAGGCCCACGAGCCTAGCTGTGTTGGACTTAGATCTGTGGAGAGCCATGCTTCTTCCTGAGGTGGTAATGAGGTAATGACGTCGGATTTTGATTCTGTGTAGCCAACACTTGCTGAGGCTCTCATGTGTATCACGCACGGACGGTCACACCAATAAAGGGAACTGACTTTTTATGGGATTGGATTGGCTAGGACAGGCCTGAACACGGGCAGACGCCTGACTGTTGTGGGAGCAGAGCGGAGGTCTGAGTCTGCTCTAGAGGGTGACGAGCTTTAGGAACGGACTGGTGTTCCCGCTGGACCTTTCCAGAATGGAATTTTCTCCAGAGGAGAAAGCAAAGGTTCTTCTTGGTGGAGGAACAGACCAGTCAGGACTTGTGGACTCGACTACTTGTGCGTGGGCGATCGTTGGATGTTTTGCCCAGTAGAGGATGGTGTCCGAAATCCGTGTTTCGGGGCGTTACTTCTGGCGGTATGAGTCTGAGTCTCTGGGAGAGCACATTAGCGATGACCTTCGCACAAATGTGGGGGGTGGTGTTCAGGGCCCGGAGGGCGATGCCCATGCACTCAGCATTTGCGTTCAGCGAACCTCCGTGCTCACAGTTGGGCCAGTGTGGACATCGGGGTCAAATAGGGCCAGGATTCGCGGCCACGTGCGGTCTCTGTGGAGCTGTTCAGGCAGGGGGCGTGTGGTGGGCAGGGGTTGTCAGGAATATCCTGCCCAGGCAGGGTGCACATGAGAGTTTTGTTTTTCTCTTCGTTCCATGAATAGCAAAGGTGCGGTGAGAGCTGTCCTGCTTTGGGCAGCCTCTGTCAGGACCGAGCTTATTTCCGGAGGCAAGTGGTCAAGGCTGACCTAGCCACAGCTCCCAGAAGTGTAGCTCGGGGATGAAATTGCAGTGCACAAAGCACTGGGGTTGCAGCCCAGCCTCCACGTTTGTGCCTGTGTTAGACAGAAATACGGAGTATGTGTGCAGGGGGTCAGAGGCATGATGAGCAGGTGATTTTCTTCTTTTCCTTTTATTATTTCACACGTGTTACCTTTCTGAGGGAGCACAGTAGTATTTGGTGCTCTGTGTGGTTCCCATATATAGAACTTTCTAGAATGCCCCATACTGGCGCTGAAGCTACGTTAGGTGACTTCAGGACTGTGAAGCAGGGTATTCATAGCCATGAAATACAAATTCCGGATACATCTTCAAGTTCCTTTTGTGTTACTGTATTTGGGTAACCTCTTGCTGCTAGTACTCTGAGCACACAGAGCGATTTCCAGCAACGTGTTGTCTATCTCACAAGCCCTTCTTGATCTGAGAATTCCCGGCTCACGAAGCTTTCTGGTGAAATCGAATCGTGAGCAGTGACTGGTCCTGGACACGGGGCTCCTCTGCTTTGAACATATCGTTCTGAAGTTGGACGTCAGTGACAGCAGACGAACTAGATCGTCAGAAGGTGATTTCTTTCACACTAAGTGGATGCCAAGTACTGGGTAGAGTTGATGACCGTTATATACAAACTCACTGAATTTCAGTTTTTATAAGGTACCTGCCATTTAATGCTAATAGACCATATTTTTTCCTTTTGCAGACGTGAAGATTGTAGGTGATTTAAGGCTTTTTTTCCCCCTTTCTTTTTTTTTTTTAAGCTTTCATTTTTAAGTAACATCTGCACCTACAACGTGAGGCTCGAACTCACAACCCCGATACCAAGAGTCATGCTCCACCCACGGAACAGGCCTGGCGTCCCTTGTCTCTTACGGTTCCTAATAACCGGTTGCAGTTGTCTGCGAGAGGAACCGTAGATTCTGAGGTTCTGAAGGCAAACTCAGTTCTTGATCAGGTCCTGGAACGTTTGTCGCGCACGTGCCAGCAGTCGCTGTCAGCGAGCAGGCTCGCTGTGTGAGTTGTGCAATGACACACCGAGAGACCTCGCAGTAAACGAAGCTTCCTCTCTTTTCAGCCGTCCTCCGCGGCGAGAGCGAGAGCAGGTGGAAACGCGTGCCCACAGACTCGCGCTGCTTACTGTTCTCCCAGACAAACCGATCTTTCTCCTTTAAGGGAAGCCATTTCGGAATTTCTAATTAATTCTTCAAGCGGACTCATTACTGGGACTGGAGAAAGAGCTCATTATGGTAATGGTTTCTCATCCGTTCTGTGGTTTGCTGTCACAGACCCTGGGGGCCAGCCCAAGCTGTAGTTCCAGTGTCTCTTATTGGTCTGGAACCCACAGCACCACCTTTGTTTTCAGAATAATTATCTAGTGATTTTTATAAATACGGTAAAAATCACACTGTTTTATAAAAGCGGAAGCTGTATATGTAGACACATATATGGAAACCAGTCATGTAGAACATGCCTGTGTGTGTGTATTTGTGGACATTTGGAAGCCCTAGCCTATGAAGTCTGTCGTTTGACATCTGGTATGTCCTCTCTCTGAGGCCCACCTGAACCCGAGGTGTGTCCCCGCACAGGAAGGGAAAGGTGGAGGCCCACGTCCGTGCTGTTGAGCTGGGGCGTCTGTCCGAGTAGGGACAGCCGAGGTCCCACGGAGGACCAAAGCCAGAGGTGCCTTTGCCTCCCAGCAGTTTGCCGAGAGAGTAAGAGCCACGCCCTCGGTTCATGGTTGCGTCTGTCCCCCAGGACTGCTGTAACAGCGTGCCACATGCTGCGTGGCCCAAAACAGCAGAGACTTACTGTCTCTCGGATCTGGAGCATCGAAGTCTGACGTCAGGGTGTCACTGAGGCCACCCACCCTCGCAGTGAAGGAGGCCCCGGGGGAGAGGATCCTTCCATTTCTCTCTCCGCTGGCTTCCCGTGGCCGCCAGGAGCCCTGGGTGCTCCCTCCTCTGCCTTCTCTGTGTGTCTGTCTTCGCAGCAGCCGTGTGGGTCGGGGCACACCCCACTCCCGTCTGACTTCAGCTTGATGAATTCCATCTTGCAATGACCGCATTTCCAAATACGATCTCATTCTGCAGTGCAGGGGGGTTGGGACTGCAACCTCTGGTTTGGGGAAGACACAGTTCAACCCACAGGAGTGCTCGCCCCCCACACCTCATCCCGCCATGCCTTCCTCTCCCGGACCCCCTCCCCAGCCCCCACTCCCAGCTGGCCACCCAGCCACACCTGATGCATGCCCGCGGCCACTGGACGTTTTTACAAGGCAAGCGAAGAGGTCCAGTTAAAAATTCTTTGTCTTTAATAAAATCAGCATGTAAATACGACAGCGCTCCAAGTGCAGTGTTCTGTGAAGGGTCAGGGCTGCTCAGTCTTTGTACCCAGGAGCATAGTCAAGCGATGAGGTCAGAAGCCAGGCAGAGGCTAGAATCGACTTGGGGGACTTTTTATTTCGTGTTTTTTCGTGTTTCTCTGCCAGGGGTCTGCAGATTCCAGCAGTCTGTCCCTCAGGAGGGGAGGTTGGGATGGTCAACATTCCCAGAGGCGCAAGGTGGCGTTTCTGGTGTGTGCGTTTCCCGGTTGTGTGCACTGACTCGGACCTTCAGCCTGGGAACCTGCTCAGTCACGCCGCATGACAAATCTTCTTCAGACAACCGAGCAGGAGGAATGAGCCCGGGTCCTGGTGACAGTGTCCTCTGTGGGCCCACTTGCCTTGTCCCTTGGAACACTGCATGATCCAGCCACACAGCAAGGACTCTTCAAGGCCCCTGGCCGCCGGGGCGGGTGGGGGGCAGAATCTGGGAGTTCTGAGCGCAGCCCCCTCCTTGTTCTAGCCAGAGGGGGGCAGGAAGAGGGACAGTTGTGCCCAGGGGATCTTGGTGCCTGGAATCCGGAGGTGTGTCCGTGGTGTCTTGGCCAGTTTTCTCTGAAAGAAATGACACCATGGGTGAGTCTTTGATGCGGAGTTAGACATCTTTCAAGGCTCTCTGGCTCTCCTGAGGGAAGCGTGTTGAATAACACGTCTGCTCAAGAATGCTCTGTGTTTGCAGGTTTCAGAGCGTGGAAGGTGAAACCTGGACCTGGGAATTTCCCTCTCTCTGCAGCGTTGGTGTCTTCAGGTAGTAAACAGGAGGTGACCCGGATGTTCTGTCCCCGAATTCAGCCCTGGGAAACGGACAGGGGCCCTGGAGGATCGGCTTCCAGTAGCAGTTTTCTCAACAGGAAGTTTGATTCCGCATCATAATTATGCTCCCCAGACAAGATCCCGCTTCATAATTAGAGTCCCAGTGTATACATCTGTCAGTTCTGTCCATTCCAGCCATTAGTGTCAGACTCATGAAAAAGGCAGCCAAACAAACTAGAATTCTGCTTTGGAGGTAAAAAGTCTAAATTCTGTTACACGAGGTAACATAAGTAGCTTAAAGCCACGAAGGGACTCTTTCGGTTAAAGGTGCTGTTCTGCGCTGCTGCAAAATGCAGTCCATCTCCTTGAATCTTCGCGTCAGGCATCTGCTCAACTAAATCAGCCAAGTTTAGGATTTACCTCGTAGGAAACCAAGAACTTGCAGCAGGAACTTGTCCTCTGATCTGATGAAAACTACTGCCTGTACCGTTTGGACATGGAGATGCTGAGCTGAGGGGAGCAAGGTATTCGCTGGGGACTTAGGGGGAGGAAACAGCCATCTGGTTTCTAAGGCTGCATGCATCTGGGAGGGAAGTGACTTGCCCAATAGGCGCAGATTTTACTCCTAAAAGAGAGCTGTGGGAGGGGTGCCTGAGTGGCTCAATGGCTTAAGCGTCCGGTCTTGATCTTGGCTTAGGTCATGAGAAAGATCCCCATCTTAGGTGCCGCACTGGGTGTGGAGCCTGCTTGAGATTCTCTTTCTCCCTTTCCTTCTGTATCGCACGGCATCCCTCCTCCCACCCCCCACTCCCTGCTTTCATGGCGGCAAGATAGATCCATTTAGTTTGGGTCTTTGTATGCTTTCCTGAAGGCAAACAAAGCGAATTAAATAGTAATTATTAGCTCGGAGGGGGTGGATAGGGAGTGGATTGATGGGGTTAGTTTCTAGGCTGTGTTCGTTCATTTCTCCTAGTATAGACTCCGGTTTCAGCCCTTGCGCTCATTATCAGTTGCTGTGTAACAACTGATCGAGGTCCACAGCTGAAAGTTACCAACGCTTAGTATCTCTTACTGGTTCTTAGAGTCAGGAATCCAAGTACAGATGAGCCTGATGGTCTGGTCCAGGGTGTCTCCTGAGTTGTAGTCCCATTGTCGGCTCTGGCTGTGATCTGTGAAACTTCTCCCAGCTGGAGGATCCACTCCAAGCTCATTCGTGGATGTGCAAGTTGGCAGGAAGCTTCCGTTCCTCCGTAGGGCTGCTCATTTCCTGGCTTCCGCCCAGAGTGAGTGATCCGTGTGAGAAAAATGGACATAGAGGGGAAGAGGGATTGGTGAGAAAGAGATAAAGTGCTGAAAACCATAGTCCTTTCATACCTAATTGCAGAAGCCATATACCATCAGTTCCGCCGTGATCTGTCGGTCACACGGACCCACCTTGCTGGACGTGGGTTGGGAGAGGCCAGGATTTGAATACCAGGAGGTGGTCTCGTTGGGTGCCATCTACGAGGCTGCCTACCACAGCACTCTGCCTTTTATACCATAAATTGGTGTCTTGGTTAGAGAGGACTCCTTTGAGTACATGACAGATTATCAGAAAATTCTGGAGGGGTACCTGGGTGCCTCAGTTGGTAAAGTGTCACACTTGATTTTAGCTCTGTCCCGATCTCAGGGTTGTGGAGTCCCCCGCTGGGCTCTGCGCTCAGTGGGGAGTCTGCGTGAGATTCTCTTTCTCTCTCCCTCACCACTCCCCCCCCCCCCGAATAAAGAAATAAGTCTTGTTTTTAAAAAGGCTGGGAAATTCTCTTTAATTTAGCCATGCACATGGCGTGAGCTTTGGAACCATTAGAACCTTATAAAGACTCACTTTACTACGTAGTAGTCAGTTAAAGAACAAGGACTCTGCTTATTTTGTGCTCTTAATTGTATTCTTGGAGAGACCAATCTTTTTCCTTCCAGTCGAATGGAAACATTTGTTGAGTGAGCCCTGTCAGTGCCCGTCTTCCCTGTGTATCCCTGTTAGTCTGCCAGTTACTGTCAGGATGGATGCCCGTCCACATGCTCTTGCTGCCCCAAGACATTTAGGAAATGTTGATCTTTCCCTTTCAAGACACTGAAATTGAATTACCTTCCTGCCTGTCTTCTGTGCAGAGTTAACGAAAGAAAAGTTCATGAGATTTCTTTTGTCCCCCAAACGTGCCCAAAGTTTATGCAATTTTCTCTCTTTCGAAAATTCTTTAAAATTTCTATTGCTGATTCAAGTGTGGTTGACCTATATTAGTTTCGGGTGCACACCATAGCGATCCCACAGTTCCGCACGTTAGGAACTACTGTGGTCAGCATAGGTACGGTCTGTCCGCGGGCAAAGCTGTTGCAGTGTCACTGACTGTACTCCCTGTGCTGTAGGGATCATCCCTGTACTTTGGAAGCTGGTGCCTCTTAATCCCCTTTACCTCTCGTCTGTACCCCCACCCCCTGCCCTCTGGCTGATGATGACTGGTTGGTTCTCTGCATTTGTGAGTCTCCTCTTGGTTTATTGCTGTTTTTTGTTTGTTCGTTCATTTTGTTTTTTAGATTCCACATGGAAACGAAATCGTGTGGTATTTGTCTTTCTCTGACTGGCTGATTTCACGTCACCTAGTACACTCTTAGTTGAGTCACATTGTCACAGATGTCAAGATTTCACTCTTTGCTGCCTAAGTAGTATTTCAATGTGTGCGTATACCACATCTTCACTACCTGTGGGTGGACACCTGGGCTGCTTCCTATCTTGGTTATTGTAAATAATGCTGCAATAAACATAGGGGTGCTTCTATCTTTTCCAAATTAGTGTTCTTGGATTCTTCAGTAAATACCCAGAGTAGGATTACTGGACCACATGGTACTTCTGTTTCTGGTTTCTCGAGGACCGCTGTACCGTTCTCCACAGTGGTCACACCACTTTGCATTCCCGCCACAGTGCGCGAGGGTTCCTTTTTCTCCACTTCCTCGCCAGCACTTGCTGTTTCTTGTCTTTTTCATTCTAGCCATTCCAGCTTGTGTGACGCGATGGTGTCTCGTTGTGGTTTTGATTGGAGTTTTCTTGATCGGAGAGGAAGAAGAGCATCTTTCCATGTGTCTGTTGACCGTCTGGATGTCCGCTGAGGAGAGAGATCTGTTCATGTCGTCTGCCCATTTTTAATTGGATTATTTGTCCTTTTGGTGTTGTGTGAGTTATTTACGTATTTTCGATAACATCACTTGGAAATATTTTCTCCCTTTCAGTAGGTTTTGTTTTGCCTTTTCATTTTGTTGATGGTTTTCTTTGACGTAGGAAAGCCTTTTAGTTTGATGTGGTCTCAATTGTTTATTTTTACTTTCATCTCCCTTGCCTGGGGAGACTTATTCAGAAAAATATTGCTAAGGCCAGTGTGCAGGAGATTACTGCCTCTGTTTTATTGGAAGAGCTTTATGGTTTCAGGTCTCACATCTAGGTCTTTAATCCAGTTAGAGTTTGTTGTGGTGTATGGTGAGAAAGCGGTCCAGTTTCATGCTTTGGCACGTAGCGGTTCCGTTTTCCCAACAACATTTCTTGAAGAAACTGTCTTTTTCCCACTGCATGTTCTTGCCTCCTTTGTTACAGATGATTTGACTAGAATCATGGGCTCTTTTCTGGACTTTCCATTCTGTTCCATTGATCTGTGTATCTGTTTTTGTGTCAGTACCATTCTTATCTGTTTTTGTGTCAGTACCATTCTGTACGAAATCTTCTCTCTTACTCGTGATTCGAAGGTGATAGCATGTCTGTTGCTCTTTGCTCACGGAGCGTTAGAATCATTCATCCGTTCATTCCTTCAGGAGATAGTGATTGAGAACTGTGCACCAGGCATTGGGCAACACCCTGGGGATGTGTAGAGGACAGAATAGAGTAATAAAGGCAGTTTTGAACAGTAATTTAAGTCACATCAGATGTAGAGAAATGAACCTGGTGATGAGTAGGAGTTCCGTTTTACAAATTAGGACACTTAGAATGAGTCAATGAACACTTCATAGGATCCTAATTTTCGAGTTGAGAAGGGATCTTAAGATTCTCGTCTGGCTCCTGTGTTTTCTGGACAAGGCAGCTGCAGGGCAGAGAGGGGAGTGCCTTTCCTGAGTGGACAGCTCCAGACCCAGTGCTCTGAGCCCATGGACATCATAGGCAGGAGGCAGGTCCCATGGTGTCTGTCAGCATCGGGAAGGTCAGAAACTTGCAGGTGAAGTATTCACCTGCACCTTTGAGTTCTGGTGCCAGATGGGAAGTCCTTACCTTGCCCTAAATGTGGACATTGCTTTGGCCCGAAGCTTGGGGGTGCCAGACTTTACTGTTTGTGGTCCTGACCCTAGGACCGGCTCTTGGAAGGGCATTTCCTCCTTTTTGCTCTACGCTTTATTCTTGAAGGATTTCCATCCCTGCTATTCCAGTCTGGCTAAAGGGAATAATCCAGAGGGTTAAGGTGGGGGCTGGGGAAGTTGGAAATAAAAACAAAATCATAAAGAGAAGGGCGTTTTGAATGGTAGAAATGGGAGACCTGGATAAGACTTGTAACGTGGTAAGAGTGAGTGGGTAGGTGTGTCCTCCAGGAAAGGCTAGCGATCTTTGACGTGTTGAGGATTTGCGGTGACCCTGACTCATCACTAGGAACGAGTTCTTGTGATGAGGGCCCTCGGGAACAATCTGTTGACCCAGATTGGGCTGGTTGGCTGATTTAGGTGTGCAGGTTCTCTCCCTGGTGAAGTCAGGCACGTCGTGGCTCACAGGCACCACTGCCCCTTCAACGGTCTCTTGCGGGCACGCACGGGCCATCTCACCTGCGGGCTGGACACCCAGAGCTGGTCGGTATCAGAGCACTGGGTAAACCCGGGGATCACAAGGAATGCTACTCCTCCTGTACATTATTATAAAACCTTTTTATCGGGACTACGGGAGAAGATGGTGGTCCCCCCCAGGAGATAATGTTCCTTGTAATTTTCGCTTGTTGGAAGAACTCAGAGAAGCACAAAAAGGAGTAGGCGATGGTATGGTTAGCGGGGCCTTGGAGATGATGAAGATATGAGAATGGGGAACGAAATACCCAGAAACAACTCCATCACGTAGATTTGTAACCAGAATGAATATGAATGGAATTAATAGTTCCAGTGGAATGGTGGATGCCCAGAGCATAACGGTCTTAGCAACGTGGCACAATTCATAAAGCTCTAAAATTGCACTTCAAGAGCCAAGACGGCTGATGATGTCCAAAGAAAATATGAAGCTTCCACAGCCACCAGAAGGACAAACATACGGCAGTTGATTTTAGTGGATCTCAAGCTTGTCTTACATCAGCCACCTTCTACTCATGTTAATGTCTTGATTAAATATCACAATGCAAAAATACCCACACATTAAGTGAAAGAATCCCATGAATTCATGGAAAACCTGGACATTCGTAAGAACGTATTTAATATGTGTACACCATTATGTTTTCAGGTTACAGGAGGAAAAATGCAGCACAATTCTTTTTCCTCTGTAAAAGCACTGTCACTTAAGCATAAACCTGGAGTACTCAAAATGGAATTCAGGTTTACAAGATGAAAGCATGGAGAGATGAGTCAGATGCTGTGGAAGCACGTGTGTTTCTGAAAAGTAGAAACACAGCTCGAGGAGGAAAAACAGAAGTGGCATGCTTTGTCTGTCTTGCCTAATGAAAGAGCTTCAGCTGAAATTGTCTGAAGTAGCAGGTACAATAAATATTGTCACAAATTCTGCTAATTTTTGAAGCAGTGTAGGTGCTGACTCCTAGTAATAGCAAAAAAATGTTCAGGATTGTTTGATACCTGTATTTATAATAAAAAATCTTGCCGGGGGTGGGGTGGAGAGGTCGATAAATTCTGTTAAAAGGCGTTCCAGTATGTTACATGTAACAGACATGGTAAATATTTGTTTACAATCTCTGCTTGAGAAATCAACAGAAAGGAAGTAGGTGTATGGATATGTGATTTTGAGATTAAAGTTACTCTTAAAATGTAAATAAAATGTGGAATGTGGTCTCAGACTTTTCTTTTTAGGTCTCATCCGTTTTTTCATTCGTGTCCTGTTTCTGGGCCAGTATCCCACCCCGACAGCATATGGAGTTCGTTGTGCTTTCTCCTTGCGTTCTCAGGTTCTCTGGGCCGGGACAGGTTCTCACACTTTGTTTTTTGTTTGTTTTGGTTTTTGTTTTGTTTTGTTTTTTAAATGACCCTGATCATTTTGAGGAATGCTGGTCATGCATCTTGTAGAACATTCTTCAGTTTGGGTTTGGCTGATGTTTTTCACTGGATCAGATTCGGGTAATGAATTTTGGGGACAGAGACCCACAGAGGTTAAGTGCCCTCCGCTCACGTGCTGTCGGGGGTGTGTGGCGTCCACATGCCGTCCGTCTGATGCGCCGCCCCGGTCGCTTGCTAGTGGTGGGTGCCGACTCTGCCGTTCTTCCCAAGCCCACGCTCAGGGCACGCGTGTTAAGCTTTACTGGGAATTGCTTGTGCCTTAGGTTAAAGTACACCAAGTGCGAGCTCATTCACCAGCCTCTCGACAGAAGGGGATAAAGTTTTTTCCTAATTGCAGATCCGGGTCAACTCTTGTCATAAACTGAACATGTGGTTTGTCCTCTGCCATCTCCAGTGTCGGCTTCTTTAAGGTGGAAGTGGGAACTGGGAGAGATTTCTGGAAGCATTTCTGTGCAGAATCCACCCACGAATTTGTGGCCTCTTCCCACACCTGTTCCCCCTCGTCTGACCTACAGCTGTTTTGTCGGCACATTTGTGTCTTGACGTCTGTCTTGGGTTGGCCTCACTGCAACACAGCATCTGATGTAGTTCTGGGAGAAGAGTTTTGCGCGCCCAGTTTGAAGGTTGATGCAATACTGAATTACTTTTCACGGATGTACTTACCCGGTCCGGCTGGCACGAGCAGGTTTGGGCCCTGTGGAAACGGGGTCTTCATGGGACGTGCAGGTTCAGGCTCTGGCAGGGAGGCCCTGGGCCCGCAGGGCGGAAGGGGACCCCAGCGTGGCGAGTTCCAGGCCTGTGGGCAGCTGTCAGCACGTCTGCGGGGTGCACGGTGCCAGTTTAATTCAGCGAGAAAATCAAATTGGAGGCCTTGTTAAGAGACCTTCTCTTCTGTGTATTTTTAGAAGCAGCGAATATCAATCATAAATATTTAATGTAGTGTTTATAGACTGTAGCATCATAAAACTCCAAAAAGGTGGCTCAGAGGAGGTCGGTGCATGTATTCCTAGGGAAGAAAAGAATTGCCCCAACACATCACGTGCTAGAAGGAGAAGCATCATTGAAGTTCTTAGGGAAGGAAGAAATAGGTGAATAGCTATCTTATGTGTCTTGTTAATACCAGATGTGGAACCTCGTAATTATTCTTTGTACGCCAGCGTTTTCATAACTCTTTCCTGATTTTAAAAAATAATGTGAGCAATTTGAAAAAATAAAATAGCATGGAAAGAAATTAGACTCCTCTAAACCCACCTGTGGAAGTTCCCCTTCAGTGTTCTGGTGTATTTTCTCCCAAGTGTCGGTACATGTGCGTGTATAGCAGTCTGTGTGTTCCCCTATCTCATGCTCATCTCCACGTAAGCTTCCAGAGGAAGCATTGGTCATCTGCCAGCATTTCATAAACATATTTGTATGCCTCTCTCCTGTCATTCGTGTGCTGTAGTTGACGGAGTACACGTAGTTGGAGATAGAGATCGCTTCCAGTTTGTGCCTTAGGGTAACTTGCTTGAAGTAGAATTGTAGGGCTCTTGAGACTGATTACCAAATTGCTTTCCTGAAAGGTTGTTCCAGTTGTATAGTACTGGGGGCGGGGGGGTGGGGGGGACAGCCCTCTCAGGGAGCTCCCAGGATGGTGGTCAGCTGAGCTGGGAATGCGTGGCATCTTTTTATATATATATATATATGTATGCATGTATGTATTTGCATTTCCTTGATTACAATGAGGTGGACTATTTTCTCTTGTTAGTCAGCCATTTGCATTTTTTTTTCCCCTGTGTTTTGGACAAAGGCCCTTTTAAAAGGCTTACCTTAGGTTCATTCTTTGAACTTGACGCTTTCTGGATTTTCCTTGAAGGCCAGTTGAGTTAAGGATTTGTAGTGTCAGTGTGAGCTAAATGGGTCATTTCTGATGTTTGCTGGCACAGTAGTCCTCTGAGTTGAGCCAAACTGATTTTACATATTAGGGCCGCATTTTTAAACAGGATGTATGTCCCAAAGCAGGACGTTAGCGATTAATTTACTAAGGTTATACTTAGGCATGTGTTTCTCATGTCATTGGTGCAACCCCTCCTTCAGGCAGGGAGTCTGTGTGCACAGAGGTAAGACCAGCAGTTGTCATGTAAGTTGACATGTTCAGAAGTCACAGAGACACGTGCATTCCCCCCCCCCCCGTCCTCTTTCCTAGTATGCGTATCAGAAGTCAGTATTTTTATAGAATGACAGCTGTAGGAAAAGCACAGATTCTTATGTTAGCCAATAAAAGATCTTTAAAATATAATTCTAAATTGGCAAACTTGTCAGTTTGTTTCCACTCGTCATTAGCCAAAGTTCAGTGTTTCCAAAGGATGTGTACATGCGCGTGAGTGTGTGTATGTGGGTGACATCTGTCTTCTCGTACAAATGAATTAATTGAGTATCGACTTTGCGACAGGTTCTGTGTGGCATGTGAAGCACGGAACCGTTTTATCAGACGGTTGGGCGCGGAATTTTCTAAAGCTCTCTGAAGCCCTTATTCAGAGAAACGCTGTGATAATCTGGCGGCGGGATTCCTGTCCTTTCATGGCATTGCGGGTGGAGCGCCTTCGTGGTGTCGGGCGTTTGTGCTCAGAAGTACATTGACTAGGGGCGCCTGGGTGGCTCAGTAGGTTAAAGCCTCTGCCTTCGGCTCAGGTCATGATCCCAGGGTCCTAGGATCAAGCCCCGCATCGGGCTCTCTGCTCAGCAGGGAGCCTGCTTCCCTTCCTCTCTCTGCCTGCCTCTCTGCCTACTATGGTCTCTGTCTGTCAAATAAATAAATAAAATCTTAAAAAAAAAAAAAAAAAGTACATTGATTAGGGAAGAGGCTATCCAGGGCTTGAATGAGTCATTGCCTGCTGAGGGTCAGTAGGCGAATTAATCCACGGGGAAATGGCCATTTTCTCCAATATCGGGCATTTCCTGACGACTCAAGATTCCATTTCCTGTCTGTTTTCGTACCCCAGACTCAGAGTTTTCTTTGTTCTGCGGTGTGCAGTAGTCCCAGAATCCGAGAACGGGGAGCAGCCTTCTCTCATGTGCCTCTCCGGAATGTGGGTCAAGGTCGATGACTTTGAATTTGAACTCCGTTTCACAGGGCGTACAGGTGCACACGCACAGCGAGCGCCCGCATCCGCCGGAGTGGATTCCTTCTCCCTCCTGCTCCGTCACCGGGGCCGTGCGTTCGTGGTTCCACGTGAACCGAAGGCTGCGGTGATACTCCCCACCCGTTGCTAAAACAAAGACCGTTGAGTCCCTTTGTGTGGTCCCTGAGGGCGGGGCTTCAGTCATTAGAATCATGAAGTGATCCCTGAAAGTTAGGGGCAGACAATGTCAGACCTGAAAGAAGACTTAAATGTAACGCTAATACCAAGAGTGACGAATGGTTCCTGGCGAAGGTGTTTTGTTCTTACTTAGTGGCCCAGTGGGACCTGAGCTCCGCGGTTTTTGTCTCCTGCACAAAGCCAGTTACTTAGCATCGTTGCCTTTGTGTTCCTGTGGCCACGTGTGAGGACGTGGGACACCGATGTCGTGACATGTCCCCCATTGTGGAGAGGAGGGAGCTTCAGCTAACCTGGGTCTTTACCTGGAAATGAGACCTGTGCCACCTGCTGAGCCTGGAAGCTCCAAACTCAGAATGTATAATGAGCCCAGAGGTGAGCCTGGGGCTGTTTGCTCACTGCAGGGGTGACCAGCCGATGACCTTGGCATTCTGAGACTCGGGATTTTACCTGCACCTTGCTCAGGTGTCTGATGGACCTTCTAGTGAGTCACAGTATTACAAAGTAACTTCAAACACAAAATTGCTTTTTTTCCCAAGAGAAAGCTAGTTTTCAGCTGGAATGGTTTGTGATGATTGTGTTTCAGATTGGTCAAGGAATGAAGAAGACGTTACGGCATAAGATTAAAAATTGGCAGTGGTCACAATTAAAGCCAGAATCCTGTGACCAAAACAGACTGTCTACTTTCATCTGGTGACCAGCATCAGCATGTCGGAGCCTGCAGGCACCTAGAAGCGATCTCCGTGGTGCTGTGCAATAGAACTAGAATGGGGGCCCCCGAATGTGATTTTCTTGTGGCCACAATACGCAGTAAAAAGAAACCAGTGAAATTAATATTGCAACATCTTAATGTACATCAGGTTAATACTGCAGAGCATAATTTAATATGTAATGATACAATAATACATTCGGTTCCACTCTCATTCCATTTCAACAAGTGATCCCTGTGAAAAATTACCGAAAAGATATTTTATGTCTTTTTTTCTACCATCTCATCTGTGAAATTCAGTGTGTCATTTGCGTTTACAGCATAGGTCGATCCCGTCGGAGACTCTGAGGTCCCTTATCTAGAGCTATGAAAACTAGCTCAAGATAATGAAAAGTAATTTTGAAGAAGAAACTTAATACTGTTTTTAGGAGGAGATAGTTTTAAACTTTGATAATTTATTAATACGTGGTGTTGGTTAAGACAAAAAGTGTGGTGGGCATGTACTTTAAAAATCTGCACGAAGGACCAGTTCCGGAGGAACCATCTGGCCTGGGACATCCCCATATCCCTCCGTCCTGCAGACCACAGTCAAAGGGTTTTTCTTAGTAGCGTCGTGACCTACTGTGTCCAGTCAGGTAGCCACTATGTGGAGCTGTGGATCCTGAAATGTGGCTAGTGTCACTGAGGGGTGGACTTCAAAATTGCATTTCCTTTTAATTGATTTAACTTTAAACGTCAGTACTTGGCTTAGTTATTGGGAAACATTTAAGTATGTTGGGAGTTAGGTAGATAATGTGATCTGCGATTTCACGTCTACATTTTCTGAACTATAATAGCAGTTATGTATTTCCAGTGAAAATTTAATTTCCTAATTGAGATGTGTCATAGTGAAAAGTACACATTGAAGATTTTGGAGATTGAGTTAGAAAAAGGAACCTAAAAGATCTCAATTAATTTTCGATATGGGGTACATGTTGAAATGATGCTATTTTGCGTGTATATTAAATTTCAATGTATTATGAAAAATAACTTTACAGGTAGCAACATGTTTGAAATTTAAAGCTCTACAGAAACTGACCTGTTTCTTTTGGACGGTGCAGGTCTTCCTCTGAGTTCTCCTGTAACAAACGAAGAAGTAATGCTTAGAGTTACAGGCTCCTGGTTAATGATCACTTCCCAGACCATGCTTTCACCTCCCCTTTGAAAAGCATTCTGTACATTCCACTGAATCATCTTGATGGTTTGTCCAGCTCCGTGTTGGGCCATTTTCAAGCATGGCCACCTCAGCCTACCCCCGCCAAGCTCCCCCGGTATCGGGAGTTGGCCCCGAGAAGGCGGGGCTCGTCTCCCTGGAAAGGGAGCAGACCCTCTGTCTGCACTGTCTCTCTTATCCCTACAGCATCCCTGTGAGATAAAAAAAGGCGAATCCCATTGTCCACGCAAGATGAAGGGCATCCAACAGGTCGCATCACTGACCCTGACAAAGGAAACTTGCAGGTTCAGAGTTCGGGATGGAGCCCAGGGATGCTTCCTCTGACAAAGGCGGTTTTTTTCAAGCTTTGTTTAGGCGGCGCCACATCCCAGGGCTCTAAAGACATAAAATTTGGTGCCACATACGGAAGAAGGAAGTTCCCAAACGGAGGAGCTGGTGATACTTGCTGACGGCGGCACTGTGATGTGAAGAGCGTGCTCAGGAAGCTGCGAGTTTGGCTTCTCCTCCTAGTCATCGGCCAGGACTGGGTCGCATGGAAAACGGGTCCTGTGGGGAGAGTGTGGCCGTGTGCCCACATGAAGTCCAGCTGTCCTGTTCTCCAAGGATGGAGGGGGACACGGGTGAGGGGAGACTGGCCAACTGGGCTCGAGGCCCTGTTCTGCCTCGTGAGCTTCTGCCCCGTGCCCAGAGACCTCTCTCTCTGTCCGCGAGGATCTCCCCTGTGTTCTAAGGGCTAAATGGAGTAGCCAAGACGAAAGGGAGGCTTTTTCTTTCTTATCCTAGGTCAGACGAGACCAAACGCAGTGTTGGGAGTTTCCATTGACATGAGTGCGTGGTGTGTATGTCGTGGCCACCCGGCATAGGAAAGGACCTGATCTTTCGTCTTTGTGGTCTTCCCCCTGGTACCACCTCCATCCGCACAGCTCGTTGCAGAATATTTGCACCCAGTAAGCTCTCCGTGCATCCTTCTGCTCTTCAGTCATTTGCGTTCACTTCCTCTCTCAGCGTCAAACATTCGGTCTGCCAGCCTGCGTTTATTGAGCATCTACTGTGTGGACATCCGGAACTATGTTAGATGCGGGGAATATAGCAGTGAACAAAGCAGACAAAAACCTTCCGTTCTAGTGGGCTGAGAAGTAAGTGCTCTGTGTGACACATTAGATGTGGTGCTACAAACGAGAGCCGGGGAAGTCACTCTGCTGTCAGTTATATTGCATTTTATGGATTTCAGGGACCGGCGGTGTTTATCAAAGGCAGATACAGTCACACGCACCCTCCAGCACTGCGGCCGAAGCAGAATGCAGTAGGAGTGTTGAAGTACTGATTGCTTTTCAGTGTTACTCTAGTATATTTGAGTTCTTTTCTTTGATTTTCAGCCATGGAATTAAAAACTCAAGTTTTTAAAATCTTTGTATTTCATAAGATAGGTGAAACACCATTTTCCGTTATATAACAGCACTTGCTCAAGGGAAAAAAAAACCCCGCACACTTTTTAATGTACCTTTGCCAATTAGAAAAATTGTAAAGTGAAATTGATTTCTCTTGGGGTTTGTGCAGAAATTAGCGAACTTACTGCTTTTCTCTGAGCAGGATCTTGTTTCACCTACAGAGAGGCTTGTGATCATGGCCGGTGGAGTGAGGCGAGCTGACAAGTAAGAAGCCGCGGTTTTGTTTCAGTAGCATCTTCTGACCCAGTAAGGAGAATCCAGGGTGCATTTTCTTACAGTGGCAAAGCCGTTAAGACGTATGCAAACGCAGCACTTTTTAGTAATACGAAGCCTTCGGTAAAGTATTTTGCTTTCTGAGACGCTTCGTGAATCCTCGTCACGTTTCCCCAGTAAACTGGTTCTCGGTGCCCCACTGGCCTGCCGCACTGAATTTCCATTCGGTGAGAGCGGTCTCGTTAAATGGAGGTTTACGGCCCCTAGACTTTAGAAGAGATTAATGCAGTTAGACCAAGCCGTTGGAGGGTCCGGTGTGTGTGGATTGCTTCCTCACATTTATGGTGACTTGGACACCCCGATGTGCACGTGGCAGCAGACGGAGTGGCGACAAGGCTTACATGTGGGCTTCATCCATGCGGCAGTGTTCTGCGTAATCGAGCCACTAATATCCAGTAGGAGCGTGTAACGGGGGAGTCGGGAGGTACAGCGCCTGCGTTTTTAATTTGATTTTAAATCGACCTGTTGTTTTGGCCTCATTGGCTAATTTCTTGATGTCGTCGGCAGGTACTGCCTTGTGAGGTAGGCGTGATGGTGGGCTGGTGTTTATAATGATTCTTCTGCATTTTAATAGATGCCCTGGACATCCTGAGCCTGTTTGTACCTGATCATTTCGCTCTTGTTTCCCTCACTTCCCTGTCCGTCTCTGCGCTGAGGGCGGACTCCGTTGGGTCGTAGCAGAAGGCTATGGGCCAGCGTACAGAGTGCCTTCTAGGTAGAATGGAAGTTGAGGTTCATTGAGATTCTGTGACTCAGACCATCCTTGGGGATTTTTTTCTTTTGTGTGTGTGTGTGTGTGTGTGTGTGTGTGTGTGTGTTTTCTCATCTTGATGAGGAAGATGCCCTAAATACAAACACGCCGTGGTAATTACCGTACATCGCTAGTGGTGTCACCTGACCTGCTAATTAATAAAGCTGAATGCCATATGGTAAATGTTTTATTCTGTTAAATTTCCGCAGAATATATTTGTTTGGAACAAATATATTTATTTGTTCAAATATATTTATATATATATATACACTGTCCTTATTTTTTAAGGACAGTAGCTTTAGAAGATAGAAACATTGAGACTTGGTGGACCGCCGGCCTCCCTCCAGTGATGCCCAGAACCTATGTGAACAGTCCTCGAACACTAGAAAGATAAAGCGAGATTGAATTCCAACCAAAAGAGTGAAGGTGTCTTGCAGACAACTTAGGAGCAAGGAGAGAAGTTAAACTTGTATAGAACATGAACTCCGGCTGCAGGAAAACCACATAGCTTCCCGTAAGGGGACAGAAGCGGTTTCTGAGCCTGGGCGTTATTCACGTATGGGGCTGGACAGTTCTCGGTGCTGGGGCTGCCCTCTGCATTGTGGGGTGTTGAGCTGCAGCCCTGGGACCCACCCACCGGGTACCAGGAACTCTCCCCGCAACAGTTAGAACAACCCAAACTGTGTCCAGAGAGAGCCCAGTGTCCCCTAGGGGGACATCATCACCCCGCCGATGAGAAGCTCTGGAGTGGATACGTACGTGCAGACGGGTGTAGGGGTCTTAGGTCTGGCATCTGGAGGAGGCGTGAGACATACAAGGAAGCCATCTCTGCGATTGCAGTTGGTCCTTCCATGCGCTGCACATGGGGTCCCTGGGAGCCCAAGGTGGCCGTAAGCAAACCATTCCTCTTGGGGTCAGGAAGGCTCTACCTCACCGACGTTTGGAAGAAATGAGTTTTAAGCATCCTTTGAAGGTGGAGGTGAAGACGTTGAGGGACTAGATCAAAGATCAGCATTTTGTCTTCTATTTAAACTTCATCCCATTTCCTAAGCACACATTTCCCTTCGCAGGTAGCTGCGTTTAGGACAAAATGTTCATAAAATGAGTTTTTATAAGCTAACCTTTCACAACGTGGAAAACATTTCAGTTTGAATTAACTTATTCCAGTTTTAGTGAAAATAATGGTATTATGTTACATAGTAGGCACTTGGACACATTTTGTAAAGGAACTTCAGAGGATTTGGGGGGGGTGGTATCTGGAATATTGTAGTGATTTTACTGCATAATTTCACATTGTGAAGCTCTAGCCATAGAAGCTTGGGCTTTCTCTGGACTCCAGAAAGTACGCAGTCACTACTAGCTATGTAGCATTTCATGGTGGAAGCACAAATGACTTCTTGATATATGCCCATGATAAATGTATGTTCATCACCCAAGAGATGATAGGGAGTTTTGTGTGAAATGACGGAAGTCAGCTGTTATCCCCTCCCCCAGATCTGGCCTGAGCATTGCCATGTTCATTGAAAAAGTCAGTAAAAGCTGGGGATCCTCAAAAAGGAGGCGTACACATCTTCTGCTTTCTGTTGTTAAGGCACGTGAATGCCCAGTCATCGGTGAGTACTCCCGAGGGCCGGCTTCCCCTTTGCTCTGAGGAGTCCCAGCCAGAACTCCCCCAAGGGACTCCACCCAGAGCGCCCAGCATCTTTTGCAGGGTTTCTGTCTTCTGGTCCTCCCACATGAAAGCAGCACAGAAGTCTCTTGTCTGCATCTCACCAGACTTCCCCCGTATCCCCAGCCTGCTGGGTTGTCTTGCCTGCACCGAATCCGTCTAAAGGGCCTTCAGGTTCATTTCTGGGAAGAGCTAGTAAAGGGTTCTGTGCGCATTCGTACTTCCTGCGTTTGGGTGATGTCTCCGTAGTCTGCAGTTAACAGGAGCGAGGCCAGCCGAATGCAGCTGAGTAGCCCCGGATGGGTTTGGGGACACTGCGTGTCTGAAGGATATCCCGGCCGCTGGGAGTAGCGGAATCCTTCACAAGAACTGGCTGCGACTTATCTTCTGATTGTTAGACCGTACAGTAAAGGGTGCAGTCTAGTCGCGACGTATGTGTTGGACTAGCTTGGTGGTAAGGTTTATGTGATAATGATACCAAACTCTCACATGTAAGTAACAACGGGGAGGCACCGCCGTCTGCTCATAAGGGTATAAATTTGGACGGCTGTGATCTCACCCAGCTTCTGCTTCTACCCTTACTATATGATTATCATCGACGCTTACTAGAGAGCCCTGCAGGACCCGAAAATGGTGCATGAGTCATCAAGAAGGAAGATGCAGTGTTCAGTGGAGTTCGGTGTTAAGTACATCTTACTGTACTTAACAGTAAGGGGCCGGAAGGTGTTGTGTTTGTTGTTGTTGTTGTTTGTTTTTTTGTGTGTCTTTTTTGGTGCTTATCTGTTAAGTTTCGTTCTTGTTTGAAGCACAAAGCTAAGCTTTGTGGATTTGCAGGTGCTGAGCTGGATGCCCTGTGAGCTCAGGGGTGCAGGTGCTGATGCCCTGACCTGCTGCAGCCAGACAGGCAGGAAGCAGAAAAAGAGACAAGGTGCTCGGGTAACCACACGGGCTGCGAAGGTCAGGAGCAGGGTCATGTGTCCAAGTGATTTGGGTGGAAGGGGTTCCATGGTAGAGGCAAGAAGGCTTCTTAATGAGGAGATGGTTGAGTTGAAGTCTTGGGGATGCACCTGGGGAGAGCCAGAAGACAGTTCGGGAACAGCACACGCAAAGACCAGGCAGAAGGACCGAGCTTCAGGAGCAGGAGAGGTGAAAAGCCAGACCGGGCAGGTGTGATGTGATGTGAGTGCGCGTCTGACAAGGGGAGGGGATCCGAGCTGTGTGCGGGGAACAGCCATCAGTAGTAATAATGGTGGGGCGTCCGGACTTGAAATCCTCCAGTGCCTTCCCACGGCACCAGCAGGTGGTGGCTCCTGTGTCGGGGAGGGCTTGCAGTGGCTGTAGGCCGCTCCCAGGCAGAAGACAGTCTCGTTTTCCACGAGCGGAGCTCCATGGGGCCAGGAAGGAAAGCCCAGATTGGGGATACTTGAGCAGAGATCACCGCAGATGTCCCGGGTACAGGAGGCCAGGAGGGAGGTGTCGTCCGCTGGGACAGCAGGTGGGAGGAGAGTCGTGTTCGTGTTGGTGTGGGAGGTGGGGGCAGGGCCCCGTCGTGGACAGGCAGTGTTTGGGTTGCTGGTTGGACCTCCACGAGGACATGTCATGTGGGACCAGTGTGGAGCTGGGAGGGCCAGGACCAGAAATGCATCTGGGGGCTCAAGCCCGGGACAGGGTGAGTTCTCTGGGGGGGCAGGTAAAGGGCGGTTCAGGCCTAGCTCGAGGCTCCACGGCACAGTCAGTGGGAGGGGCCCAGAGGTCAGAACCGATGCCTTTCAGAAGCTTCACTAACGCGCCACAGTCATTTGGTAACCCCGTGTGTTTTCGTAAAGATTGACACAGGCTTGTAGAAGATCAGGGTTGAGTGAGCCACCACCATGGTGGTTAGTGAACCGCCATCTGGAAACCTGACAGGAATTTGTTAATGTCCTCCTCTTCCTCACTCCTTCCTTGTTTCAGAGTAAGGGGAACCGCTTCCACTAAGAATTATGCCGAAATTTTCATTTTTCCCCTGAAGCTTTCATCCGAGGTAGGGAGAAATTATTTGGCTGAGATTAATTGAATCTGAATCCCTCTTGTTTTTCTCAGGCTTCTAGAGCTTTTGCCAGTAACCACAAGGCCGGTGTTGAACATCATTTAACAGCACGGGGTGTTCACCTTTTTTTTGAATGGCTTTTATGATCTTGATTGAACAAGAACTTGCGTCCCATTTCCCAGCTGCAAAGATTAATACGAATTCAATTAACCAAAATGTGTCATTCTGCTACCATGTAGCTAAATTCCCCAAGGACAGAAACTGGCCTAAGAATTTCCAGGTTTGGCTAATGTGCACATATTTCAGAAAGTACCAAGATTCGGAGATTGTTTCTAGAGAACGGCTCTGTTCCAGCAGGAAGTGTGTCAGAGCCAAGAAGGAATCTGGAGAGAACGGAGTACACTTGGTGTTTCCTGCTTTAAGGGTTTGAGACTGGCTCAGGAGGAGAAAGTGGTCATGTTTTCTTGACACTCACTTCAAAATAAGATGGCTGATGTGTGATTTAAGTCTCATCACCGTTTTGATCTAAGTTTCTTTTCAACCAACAAGTCGGGTCTTTGGAAGAAATGCATTTGCACTGAAGGTTGATTTTCTTTGAGATTTTCTTTTACCGTGGTATAAATACACAAAATACAGAATTTCCCATTTGGGGGCACCTGGGTGGCTCAGCTGGTTGAACGTCTGTTCGATTCTTGATTTTAGTTCAGGTCATGATCTCAGGGCGGACCGGGGCGGGGGCGGTGCTGGGATCAAGCCTTGCGTCCGACACAGTGCTGAGTGCTGAGTCAGCTGGGGATTTCTCGCTCGCTTTCTCTGTGCACCTCTGCCAGCCATGCTCACTCTCACGTAAATAAATCTTTAAAAAAATTAAAAAGAAAACGTGGTTAAAATGGTAAATTTTAAGTATACAATTTAGTGGCATTATGTAGATTTCACGGTCAATCCCCAGAACTGTTCTTCCCACGTTCAAACTCCTGTAGCTGTTAGGGCGGTGACTCCTTTTCCTCCTGCCCACCTGCCCGCTCCCCGCAACCCCCGCCCTGCCTTCTGTCTCTGTAAGGTCGCCAGCTGCCGCACATGGGTGGGGTCACACACTCTTGCCCTTTGGTGGCTCATTTTCCTTAATGTCACATCATTGTCGTTCACCCGTAGTGTGGCGCGTATCAGAATTTTGTTCTTTTCAGAGGCTGACTAGTACTCCGTCGTGTGTATGTGTGTGTGTGTTTATAATTTATACAAGCTTGGTGGCTCCGTTCGTCCATCCGTGGCGTGTGGGTTTTCCTCTTTTCGCTGTTGGGAATATGTTGCTGCTCTACCAACACCAGGGGCCAAATATCTCGTCAGCTGCTCCTTTCAGTTCTTTCGGTTCTGTACCTAAAAGAAGTATCGCTGGGTCATGTGCTGATTCTATAGTTAATGTTTGGGGAACCATCACACTGTTCTCCTGAGGGTTCATTTCCAAGTAATCTTGGGGAGACGCGATGGAAACGGCATCCGACCGTGACTCATGGGATCCAGCTCAGAGCTCGCGAACGCCCACAGGCCAGAATTAGCCCAGTGCCTCCTTTCCTACCGCCAACAAGCTCAGGGTGGTCTTTACATTTTTAAATATCAAAAGAATAATGTCTTGATACGTGAACGTTCTGTGAAATTCAGATTTTATTGTACATCATTAAAGTTTCGTTGGAACGCAGCTACCCCCGTTGGTTTGCGCGTTGTGCGCGACGGAGGTCGAGGATTGTGACAGAGAAGTCCTGTGGGCTGCGAAGCGGAAACTCATTACCCTCATATGCTTAAAGGACAAGTTTGCTAGCCTCTGGGCGAACAGGTTAGGGTCGTGCGAAGTCAGACAAGCATATTTACATCTATTGACCACCGCGCCTACGGAGCACGGGCTTTTCCAAGGGTAAGGATTAGGATAAGGGTAGGTGCATCACGTGTCCACCTCATTCGTCACCCGGTTCCAGCCCTCACTTCCTTCCCCTTTTCCCGTGGAAGCCTCCAGTGCGCATTGCCAAGGCCCCACAGAGGTGTAGAGTTTAAAACCCCAGCCGAGTCGTTTTGTTTTGTTGTATTTTTCTCCCTAAGGTTTTATTTTTAAGTAATTTCTACACCCAGTGTGGGGCTCAGACTCACATAGCGATCAGGAGTGCTGTGGGCTCTACTGAGCGAGCCGGCCGGGCGCCCACAGTAACCCCAGCCGAGTTTCAAGACTTGCGCATTTCAGATACGTGTCCTTTTCCATTCCCAGTTCCAAAATTTGCTTCTCTGTCCCGTCTTTTAAGGAATTCTCTCTTCCTGGCGAATAAGAGAGAAATCTCTGACTAATGAAGGAACCAGATTTGAGGATGGTTTCTCAAAATTCACTCCCCCCACCCCCCCCCCCCCCCCCCCCGCTTTTTTGGATAAGGTCTGTGCCCTACTAAAAGGCAGTCTTCTATTTTTAATCTGTGATATTTCAATAA